>NW_027397100.1:5517527-5667369 GCF_003265705.2 Callorhinus ursinus | reverse complement strand
TTTATTTATTTACTTGACAGAGAGACAGCGAGAGAGGGAACACAAGCAGGGGGAGTGGGAGAGGGAGAAGCAGGCTTCCCGCCGAGCAGGGAGCCCGATGCGGGGCTCGATCCCAGGACCCTGGGACCATGACCTGAGCCGAAGGCAGATGCTTAACGACTGAGCCACCCAGGCGCCCTCTACTCAAGTTCTTAATTACACACAGAAACTATTTTTCTGTTTGCAAGTCTCACCTTGATGCTCATGGTAATAAAAGATAGTTCCTATCACAAACCAGTTGGGGTGGGACGAGAACACACACAGCAGAGCCCACCACTCACCACCTCTTTTCGCACTCTTCTGAAATGTTAGGCACACTTTTTTTACTTATATTGTAATTGCAAAGATAAAGTATCAATATTAAATGAAATGGAAGAACATAAAACTACCTATAATTTTGTGTACCCTTCCTCCTAGTCCAAATATCTTCAAATATCTTATACATATTTTAGTCATAGTGGGCACATACTTGTGTTTTGTTTTTTTATTGAAGATTCCAATATAAACATTTTCATTAAATACGCTTCATAATGATAATATTCAATAGCTGCCTCATAATGTCGCACTATGAACATAATCACCCTCCTCTGCTACTGAAGAGGCTTCCAGGGTCCCACTGCACAGGTGACAGTGAAATGACCTCTGGGCATATAGGATGTATTTCTTCTATCCAATTATTTCCTGAGGCTAAATGCACAGAAATGGATTTACCAGCCCAACGAGTATCAACATTTCTAAAAGCCTCTATACGTATATTATTGGCAGACATCTTAAACCAAGTGCTTCATGATTCCAAATCAGGAAAACTAAGAATAATGCAGTTATATATCCAGTGAGCAAATCAGATTTTCAGATAAGTCACTGAGGACATCAAATAGAATATCTGAAAGTGCAAGTGACGTAAGAAAAAACAGGTAAGCTGGACTCCATCAAATCAAAAACGGCTGTGCTTCAAAGGCCACCGTCACAGAAGTAAAAAAGACCACTCAAAGAATGGGAGAGTTTATTTGCAAATCATATATCTGATAAGGGGCCTGTATCCAGAATATATAAAGAATGCTTAAACTCAACAAAAAGACAACCCAATTAAAAAATAGGTAAAGGATTTAAATAGACATTTTTCCAGAAATGATCTACAAATGGCCAATAAGCATATATAAAAGTGCTCCACATCATTAGTCCTTAGGGAAATGCAAACCCAAACCCCAATGGGATAGCACTTCACACCCACCAGAATGGCTTTCATCACGATGACAAATAATGAATGACATGCACAGGCGAAGATGGGGTAAAATTGGAGCCTTCCTATGTTGCCGGTGAGAGGTATGTATAATTGGCACAGCCGCTTTGGAAATCAGTTTGGCAGTTCTTCAGAAAGTTAAATACAGAGTTACCATAAGACCCAGTAAGTCCAGTGCTATGTATACACACAAAAGAAGTAAAAATATATTCACACAAACACTTGTACACAGATATTCATGACATCATAATAACTAAAAGGTAGAAACCACCTCAATGTGCATCAACAGATGGATGAATAGACAAAATCTGGTATGTCTATATAATGGAGGATTATTCAGCCATAAAAAGGAATGAAGTATCATTACATGCTACAACTAAGGTGGAAACATGCTAACTCCAAGTAGGCGGCCCCCAAATGCCACATATTATATAAATGCATTTGTAGAAATGCCCAGAAGAGATACATCCATAGTGACGGAAAATAGATTAGTGGTTGCCAGGGGCTGAGGGTGGGGGAGAATGGGGAGTGACTGCTAATGGGTATGAGGTTTCTTTTGGGGTGATGAAATGTTCTTAGTCATGATGATTGCAAAAAACCAGTGAAGATGCTAAAAACCATTAAAAGGTCAAACCCGAGAGGGGCAGAGGACAGAGCCCTAAAGCACTCAGTTCTGTACAAGAGGGGCATCTTTCCCACTTGTGAGGTCCCTATACAGGGGACGTCATTTATTTGTAATACAGCCTGACCTACCCTGGTAGGATTTATTTCTGCCCTGGGTAGAGGTGAAGGGCAATGGTCGTGAACAGAAGGGTGGAGAGGAGGGGAGAGAGAAAGCAGAGCCGCCAGCTGAAAGCAGCACCAGCACAAACGAGGAGACCTGCACTCTCCTGAGGCAGGGCTGCCAGCAGAATTCAGGACCAGGAGAGTGCAGGGCCCCGCCGACAGGGCACCAACACCAGAATGCCACCACTGAGGTCTGGGATGGGGCTGGGCTTCACCGAGGAAGCGTTAAATCATGTTCCTGGTATTTTATTTGCGAAGGCTGAGAAAGTAGACAACATAAAGATGGACTTGATTTGGGGAAAAATTCCCATGTCATTCAAAATTAAGTCTCAAAGTAGCCTCAAACTGTCATTCAAGCCAATGATCAAGGAGAGTAGCACTCCTAGTGATTCTGAGTGGGCCAGTGGTTGGAGCAGAAGGCAGTGGAAGATAACAGTCATGGGGGCAGTGGTCAGCACAGCCACCGTGGAGTGTTCAGTACTGGAGGAGGCGGGACTTGATCCCAGGACTCCGGGATCATGACCTGAGCTGAAGGCAGACGCTTAACGACTGAGCCACCCTGCCATCCCCAAAATTTTCAAACATACGACAAAGTTGAAAGAATTCTTCAGGGAACACCTATCTACTTACCACCTGGATGCTTACCACGGGGCTATTTTTAGCAACATTACCCATTTAGGTAAGTTTGGGTTTATTTGTCATACACTTTTGAAAGGGTATCCAATAAAATGGTACTTAAAGGATAAAGCCCCACTTATCTAGAGAACCATTCGTCCAGAAGACATTCATGGACCAACTCTGACAAATGAGATCTTAATTACCATGTGGAAACACATTGTTTCCTAAGTCAAGCCCTGAGTGACGTGGGCTTGATACACATGCAAGGTTTTACACTGCCAAAGATTCACAGAGAAGGTCCAAATGACAACTGCATGTTCATCATTCTTTACATAATCTTTTTTATACTCTGTTTTGAAAATCTCTGTCTTGTAATTTTTTTTAATGAAGTAAGAACAAAAGCATATAACTTTAAAAAATCTGTCTTTGGGAATTGAGAGAGAGTTGATCAATTCACTAAATTAGCGAAGTTGCAGCTAATAATCACTACATTTCAACACTACAAAATATACATGCGGGGCTTGAAAAAATATGAGTTTATAGATAAAATTCTTTTTTTAAAATAATTTTTATTGTTATTTTAATCACCATACATTACATCATTAGTTTTTGATGTAGTGTTCCATGATTCATTGTTTGTGCATAACACCCAGTGCTCCACGCAGAACGTGCCCTCTTTAATACCCATCACCAGGTTAACCCACCCCCCTCCCCCGTCCCCTCTAGAACCCTCAGTTTGTTTTTCAGAGTCCATCGTCTTATAGATAAAATTCTTAAAGATAAGTTAAGAACTTTTTTTTTTTTTAATTCTGAGGAAGGAATTGGAAAGACAGTAAGCTCAACAGGACGACTCAAATGTTTAGAAATGCGACTCTCAGCAGACTCCCTTCAAGTCTGGCCACAGGCCTCCTAAACAGCCCACGATTTATCAGTGAAAACAGAAATCATGGGAGCAGCTGACAGGGTTACAGAAGCATAACCACAGTGAAAGATTTTAACATGCTGCTGTGGTTTTGAAAGTCAAGTAGACAACAACACTAGAGGCAGAGAATGTGACTACTACCAGAGGCTAGTTTGACAGATGTGGGAATAGTCGAATATTCTACAGTAATCAACTTCATATTTTGGGGGTACAGTATACTTTATTGATGGTGCATGACAAGGCAGGACTCCCCAAGCCCCTCCCCTTCTTCAGGCATCTGAGATGGAAACTGTGGAGAAGTCGGGGGTTCTCAGTGTGGAGGGCCCTCAAGGTTTCCTGGGCTACACTGAGGACTGGGCTGCCTCCTGCAACTTTAACAGTGACACCCACAGTCTTCCAACTTCATATTCTTTTAAAAAGTCATAAAACATACCTAGAAGTTGGTCATGTGATATAATAGACCATATGTAAATCTTAACTCATTCCAAAACAAAAACTGGCAGGTAGCATTCCCTTTTTAAAAAAAATTGTTAGATGGGGCGCCTGGGTGGCTTAGTCATTAAGCGTCTGCCTTCGGCTCAGGTCATGATCTTGGGGTCCTGGGATCAAGCCCCACGTCGGGCTCCCTGCTCCACGGGAAACCTGCTTCTCCCTCTCCCACTCCCCCTGCTTGGGTTCCCTCTCTCACTCTCTCTCTGCCAAATAAGTAAATAAAATCTTTATAAAAAATGGTTAGCAATATAAATTTACATTGAAATTTATCCTTTTTAATTCCTCTTTCAAAATAGCTCTTTATGTAGAAATTTCTCTCTCTCTCAGAAACGATGAACAGTAAATATCTGCCCTACTCACCCCAAAGATAGCTAGTGTTAACAATCTAGTGTCCATTATTTCAAATATGTTTTCTAGGCACAGATTACTATAACCATTTTTTTAAAAAACACAAAATAGAGTTGTATTTTTACACTCGTGTTCTGCTCGTTTTCCTCCCACGACAGTGGGAAGAGTGTCAGAGTCTACAGTATACCTCACTCTTTTAAACAATGTTCTAATTTATGGATGCATCATAATTCATTTCACCAACCCAGCTGTTAATAGATACTTGCATTTCTCCAGTTTTTAAACTATTACAAGCAATGGTTCAATAGCTGTCCCCGCATATATTTTTGTGCCCTTGAGAATTTCTGAAATTCTGAATTTCTTACAAGAATTTCTGACCAGGGAGTGCCTGGGTGGTTCAGCTGGTGAAGTATCCAGCTCTTGATCTCAGCTCAGGTCTTGATCTCAGGGTCATGAGTCCAGGCCCCACACTGGGCTCCCATGGAGCCCACTTAAACAAAAACAAAACAAAACAAGAATTTCTGACTAGTAAAATATTGTTAGGAAAATACAAAGTTCCCCGGGGCTCCTGGGTGGCTCAGTCGGTTAAGCGTCTGTCTTCGGCTCAGGACATGATCCCAGGGTCCTGGGATCGAGCCCCGCATCGGGCTCCCTGCTCAGCGGGAAGCCTGCTTCTCTCTCTCCCTCTGCTGCTCCCCCTGCTTGTGCACCTGCTCTCTCAATCAAATAAATAAATAAAATCTTAAAAAAAATATACAAAGTTGCCCTCCAAATGGGTGCTGATTTTCACTTTCACCACCACAGAATGAGAGTGCCCTCACTACCACTGCATACTATTACTACTTCTAGTCTTTGCTAATTTGGTACATAAAAAACTGGTCACTATGGTTTTACCTTGCATTTCTTTATAGGCATGGCTGAGAATCTTTTCACTTATCACTGACATTTTGTAATAAATTATTTTTTCTGTCCATTTTTCTATGGGATTTTTGAGAGTCCTCCATCTATTTTTTTAGTTCCAGTATGGTTAGCATACAGTGCTCTATTAGTTTCAGGTTACAATACAGTGATTCAATAGTTCCATATAGGACTCAGGGCTCATCATCAGTGCACTCCCGATAGTTTTCCCCATCTCCCCACCCACCACCCCTCTGATAACCATCAGTTTGTTCTCTATAGATAAGAGTCCATTTTTTTGGGCTGTCCTTTTTTTTCCTTTGTTTTGTGCCTTACATTCTACATATGAGTGAAATCATATGGTATTTGTCTTCCTCTGACTTATTTTGTTTAGCACTGTAGAGAGTCCTCCATATATTAAGGAAATTGGCTCATCTGTCACAGATGAAGCTGTGGTTTATACCAAGATTGCAAGAACATCTTAAATATTAGGAAATTTCTTTCTTTTACTATTTTTTAAATTAATTAATTTATTTATTTGACAGAAAGAGATAGTGTGTGCACAAGTGGGGGCAGGGGGAGCAGGAGAGAGAGAAGCAGGCTCCCCGCTGAGCAGGGAGCCCAATGTGGGGCTTGATCCCAGAACCCTGAGATCATGACCCGAGCCAAAGGCAGACACTTAACTGACTGAGCCACCCAGGTGCCCCAATATTAGGAAATTTCTAAAAACAATTAGTTTCATTAATAAAGGAGAAAAACCAAAACAGCATTTAATAAGATTATACCCTCAATTTTTTATTGTGGTGAAAATCATGTAATATAAAATTCACCATCTCAACTACTTTTAAGTGTACAAGAGAGTTAACTATGTGCACTTCCTTGTGCAACCAATCTTGAGAACTCTCATTTGCAAAACTGAAATTTATACCCACTGAACAAAAATGGGTCCCCTTTCCCCCTCCTAACTCCTGGCAACTACCATTCTACTTTCTGCTTCTATGAGTCCAACAACTTTAGATACTTCATAAAAGTAGAAGCATGCAGTATCTGTCTTTGTGTGACTGGCTCATTTCACTTGGCATAATGTCCTCAAGTTCATCCATGTTATACTAATTGACAGGATTTCCTTCCTTTTTAAGGCTGAATAACATTCCATTGTACATGTATACCACATTTTCTTTATCCACACATCTACTGAAGAATATTTATGTTGCTTCCATGTTTTACCTATTGTGAATAATATTGCTATGAACATGGGTATACAAAATCTCTTCAAGTCCATGCTTTTGTTACTTTAGGATATATACCCTGAAGTAGGTTTGGTGGACATGCAGTAATTCTACTTTTGATTTTCTAAGAAACCTTCATAATATTTTCCATAGCAGTTATACCATTTTACATTCCCACTGCAATGAATTTCTCTACACCTTCGCCAACACTTGTTATTTTCTGTTTGTTTGGAAGTTTTTTGATGGTGGCCATCTTAACGGATGTGAGGGGATATCTCACTTGGTTTGATGTGCATTTCCCTAATGATCAGTGATGCTGAACATCTTTTCTTATACTTGGCCATTTGTATAGCTTCTTTGGAGAAATGTCTACTCAAGTTCTTTGTTCATTTTTCAGTCAGGTTACTTGTTGTGTTGTAGGAATTCTTTATATATTCTAGATACTAATCCTTCTCAGATACATGGCTTGCAAATATTTCCTCCTATTCCATAGGTCACCTTTTCATTCTGTTGGTTGTTTCCTTTAAGGTGCATAAGTTTTTAAGTTTTATGTAGTCCCATTTGTCTACTTTTGCTTTTGTTGCCTGTGCTTTTCATGTCATATCCAAGAAATCATTACCAAACCAATGTCATGAAGCCTTCCCTTATGTTTTTTTCTTGAAGTTTTATAGTTTCAGCTTTTATGCTTAGGTCTTTAATCTATTTTGAGTTAATTTTTGTATATGGTGGGAGGTAATGGTCCAACTTTATTCTTTTGCATACAGAGATCCAGTTTTTCCTGTACCATTTGTTGAAGGGACTACTCTTTCTCCATTGTGTAGCCCTGGCACACCTGCTGCTGGAAGTCATGGAACCATATATGCAAGAGTTTACTTCCTGGCTCTCTATTCTATTCCATAGGTCTACGTCCATCTTTATGCCAGTACCATACTGTTTTGCCCACTGTACCTTTCTAATATTTTGAAATCAGGATGTATTAGGCCTCTAGCTTTGCTTTCCTATCTCAAGATTGTTCTGGCTACTCAAGGTCCTTTGAGATTCCATATGAATTTTAGGATTTTTTTTCCCTATTTATGGGGAAAAAAAGCCATTAGGATTTTTAATAGAAATTGCATTGAATCTATAGATGGCTTTGAGTAGTATGGGCATTCTGACGATACTAATTCTTCTAATCCATGAACATGAGATGTCTTCCCTTTCATTTGTCTTCTTTAATCTCATTAGGCACTGTTCTGTAGTTTTTAGTGTACAAGTCTTTTGACTCCTTAATTAATTATTCTGTTCTTTTGATGCTGTTGTAAATGAGACTGGTTTCCTAAGTGGATTTTTCACTGTTAGTATACAGAAACACAACTGATTTTTGCATGTTGATTTTGTGTCCTCCAACTTTGCTGAATTCCTTTGTTCTGACATTTATTTTTGTGGAATCTTTATACACTGTTTTCTACATATATGATCATGTCATCTGTGAACAGAGATAATTTGACTTCCTTTCCAAGTTGGATGACTTTTATTTATTTATTTTTTGACTAATTGCTCTGCTAAGATTTCCAGTAGTATGTTGAAATAGAAGTAGTGAGAGTGGGCATCCTTCACTTGCTCCTGATCTTAAAGGAAAAGCTTTCAGGTTTTCACCATTAAGCATAATGTTAGCTGTGGGCTTTTCATACATGGTCTTTATTATGTTGAAGTAATTACCTTCCTAGTTTGTTGAGTGTTATCATGAAAGGATGTCTAATCTTTTTTTTTTTTTTTAAGATTTTATTTGATAAAGAGATAGGAGCCAGAGAGCACAAGCAGGGGGAATGGCAGAGGGAGAAGGAGAAGCAGGCTCCCCACTGAGCAGGACTTGATCCCAGGACCCTGGGATCATGACCTGAGCCAAAGGCAGATGCTTAACCGACTGAGCCACTCAGGTGCCCCAAAAGGATGGCTAATCTCATCAAGTGCTTTTTCTGCATCAGTTGAGATGATCATTATGGTTCTGATCCCTCAGTCTGTTAATGTGGTATATTACATTGATTTTCCTATGTAGAACCATCCTTGCATTCCAGGAATAACCCCACTTGGTTATGGTGCATAATCCTTTTAATGTGCTATTGAATTTGATTTACTAATATTTTGTTGAGCATTTTTGTGTCAATAATCATCAGGGAGATGGTCAGTAGCTTTCATGTAGTATCTTTGGTTTTAGGATCAGGGTAATGCTGACCTCATAAAATGAGTTTGGAAGTGTTCCCTTCTCTTCAATTTTTAGAAGAGTTTGAGAAGGTTTGGTGTTAATCGTTTTTTAAATCTTTGATGGAAATGTCCATTGAAGCTGTCTGGTCCTGGGCTTTTTTGGGAGCTTTTTGATTACTGATTCAATCTCCTTAGTAGTTACAAGTCTGATGAGGTTTTTAATTTCTTCATGATTTAATCTTGGTAGGTTGTATGTTTCCAGGAATGTATCCATTTCTTCTAGGTTATCCAGTGTGCTGGCATATAATTGTTCATAAGGGTCTCCTATGATCCTTTTTATTTTTGTGGCATCAGTTGTACTGTCTTCTCTTTATTTCTAACTTTTGTTATTGGGTCCCCTCTCTTTTTTTCTTGTCTGGCTAAGGGTGTGCCGATTTTTTTTTAAAGGGTCTGTGAGGGGCACCTGGGTGGCTCAGTCGTTAAATGTCTGCCTTCGGCTCGGATCATGGTCCCAGGGTCCTGGGATCGAGCCCCGCATCGAGCTCCCTGCTCAGCAGGAAGCCTGCTTCTCCTTCTCCCACTCCCCCTGCTTGTGTTCTCTCTCTGTGTCTCTCTCTGTCAAATAAATAAAATCTTTAAAAAATAAATAAATAAAGGGTGTGTGGAATTTTGTTGATCTTTTAAAAAAACGAACTCTGTTTCATTGAATTTTTTCTACTGTTTTTCTATTCTGTATTTTACTTTTGCTTTAATCTTTGTTATTCCCTTCCTTCTGCTAACTTTGGGTTTAGATCGTTCTTCTTTTTCCTTGAGGTGTATCGTTAGGTTGTCGATTTGAGATCTTTTTTTTTTTTTTTAAGATTTTTATTTATTTATTTGACAGAGAGAGACACGGCGAGAGAGGAAACACAAGCAGGGGGAGTGGGAGAGGGAGAAGCAGGCTCCCCGCTGAGCAGGGAGCCCGATGCAGGGCTCGATCCCAGAACCCTGGGATCATGACCTGAGCTGAAGGCAGATGCTTAATGACTGAGCCATCCAGGCGACCCCTTCCTTTTTTTTTAATGTAGGCATTTATGACTATAAATGACCTTCTTAATACTGCTTTTGCTGCATCCATAAGTTCTGGTATGTTATGTTTCTCTCTTTTTTTTTTAAGATTTTTAAAAATTTATTTATTTGACAGAGAGAGACACAGTGAGAGAGGGAACACAAGCAGGGGGAGAGGGAGAGGGAGAAGCAGGCTCCCCGCTGAGCAGGGAGCCCAATGCAGGGCTCTATCCCAGGACCCGGGGACCATGACCTGAGCCGAAAACAGACGCTTAATGACTGAGCCACCAGGAGCCCCCATGTTTTTGTTTTCATTTACTTTAAGATATTTTCTAATTTCCCTTGTGATTTCTTCTTTGACCCATTGGTCATTGAAGAATGTGTTGGTTCATTTCCAAATATTTGTGGATTTTCCAGTTCTTGCTATTTCTTGTTTTATTTCACTGTATTTGGAAAAGACACTTGGTAAAATCTCAATCTTCTGAAATTTGCTAAGACTTTGTTTTGTGTCCTACTATGTGATCTATCCCAGAGAATGTTCCAGGTACTCTTGAGAAGAAGGTGCCTATTCTGTTGTTGTTGAGTGGAGTGTTCTGTGTATGTCTCTTAGGTCCAACTGGTCTATAGTGTTGTTCAAGTCTAAACTCTCCTTCTTGAAAAGATTTAGCAAATGAAGGAAATGAAGGAAAAAAGAAGGAAATTTTCTTAGATAAAGGATTTCTATCAGAAACCCCAACAAACATTACACCTAATAGTGAAATATTCAAGTCAGGAACAAGGTAAGAATTTCCACTCTCATTACTTAACATTGTAATGGGATCCTAGACAGTAAAATATGATTTTTAAAAATGTGAGGGATAAGCAGTAAAAAGGAAATGAGAGAGAGAGAGAAAGATGAGACAAATTGGTGTTATTTGCATATGAAGAGACTGTCTAGTGAGAAAATCTCAAAAACTATTGTAACTAATAAGAGGATGGGGTAAGATGATGAGACACATTTGCAACACACACACACACACACACACACACACACACACACACGAACCATTAAGTTTCCCATATGCCAAAAATAATCAATTAGAGAAAGAAATGGGGGGGTAGGGATGGGGAGAAGAGCCCACTCACATAAACAACCAACTGCAGAAAAGATCTCAGAATAAACCTTTGTAAGACGTGCAAAATCTTTATGACAATAACTACAAAACTTCAGCAAGAACAAAAAAAGAGTTAAATAAATAGAGAATCACAGCATATTCCTGGAGGCAAAGATTCAGAATTATGTAGATGTCAGTCCTCTCTAGGTTAATCTCTAAGTTCAGTACAGTTATGATCACAATCAAAATGCCACCAGGTAAAGCAAGTATTGTAAAATGTTAATGGTAAAATCTAGGTGGTGAGTATATAGATGTTCATTATAAAATTATTTCAATTTTTCTATGTTTGAAAATTTTTATTAAAAAATGTTTGAGGAATTTTTTTATGGATCAGGATTTTTATGGAATTTGACAAGCTAAATCTGAAATTCCTCTGGAAGGAGAAAAAACACAAAGCAGCTTTAAAAGTTTCAAAACAGAGCTATTTAGAAGAACTTGCTTTACCTGACAGCAAAACATATGTTAAAGCTTGAGTAATTTTTTCGCTTCTTTTTTGTTTTTTGTATTTTTTTCCCATTTGAGACAGAGAGGTACAGAGAGAGAGAGCATGAGCAGGGGGAGAGGCAGAGGGAGAGGGACAAGCAGGCTCCCCGCGGAGCCAGGAGCCCGATGCGGGGCTCAATTCCAGGACCCTGGGATCATGACCTGAGCCAAAGGCAGACGCTTAACCATCTGAGCCACCCAGGTTCCCCAAAGCTTGAGTAATTAAAATAGTGTATTACCAGCATAAGAAATGGTAAACGGATGAACGGATCATCCAGCTACACTTCGCATATATGGGATTTTCAGAGTATGAAAGCAGTGCTATTTTTCAGTAAGTTGGGAAAGACAAATTAATAAGGATAAGGACAACTAAGCTCAATCCTCACTTGCATTTTAAAGAACAATAATTTCCAGGTGAATTTAACAGAGAAATATAACAAGCAAAATTGCAAATATATTAGAAAAAATACAGTAAAAAACTTAAGTTTTGCTGAAAAATTCCTCCTGTGCAAGACTGAAAACCTAGAAACTGCAAAAGAAAAGGTTGATTGATTTGACTTCATAAATGCTACAGATTTTTGAACACTAAAGGAAACCATTAATAAGGCTTAAGCACAAGTTGTTGGACTCTTGATTTCAGCTCAGGTCATGATCTCAGGGTTGTGAGATCGAGCCCCCTGCTGGCTCAGCAGGGAGTCTACTTGGGATTCTCTCTCCTTATCCCTCTGCCCCACCCCCGCTCACATGCTCACTCACTCACTCTCTCTCTAAATAAATGAATCTTAAAAAAAAAAAAAAAAAAAGAGGCTCTTCTTCCTTCCCTACAGATTGGCAAAAATCAGAAAAACAGACCTGGCCATATTCATGCACCACTGGTGAGAGTATAAATTGGTGAAATTTTTATGGAGGTCAACTTATTATTATTTTTAAAGATTTTATTTACTTATTTGACAGAGTGAGAGAGCACAAGCAGGGGGAGCAGCAGAGGGAGAGGGAGAAACAGGCTCCCAGCTGGGCAGGGAGCCCAATGCAGGGCTCGATTCCAGGACCCTGGGATCATGACCTGAGCCGAAGGAAGAGGCTTAATGGACTGAGCCACCCAAGTTCCCCTTTGGAGGTCAATTTAGCAATAGCCATCAAAACCTGAAAAGGTCTCTCCTTTACCTAGCTATTTCCCTTTGAAGAACCCACATAATCTGATGAAGGACAAAAAAACAGGCACGTGATTGCAAAGATATCAATCAGGTCATCCACTGCATCAGTTCATAGCACAATGTCCCTTAGTTGGGTGGTGATAAAACAAACAACAGAACTAGCACTAGGAAATGAAATGCAGCCATTTAAAAGGATTAAGACCTATGGGTACTGATGCAAATACATTTCCAAGACTTTTTTTAAGAAGATTTTATTTATTTATTTAATTTATTTGAGAGAGAGGGAGCACGCGCATATGCACAAGCAGGGAGGGGGCAGACGGAAAGGGAAAAGCAGACTTCCCACTAAGCAAGGAGCCCGACAGGCAGCTCAATCCCAAGACCCTGGGATCATGACCTCAGCCAAAGGCGGACGCTTAAGCAACTGAGCCACCCAGGTGCCCCTCCAAGACATATTTAATAAACTATGTAATATGCTGAATAAAACACATTTCATTGTATAAAAAACAATCTTTGTAGACTTATATTTGTTTGAACAGAAACAGCATTTAAAAGAATGAAGAATAGGGGCTCCTGGGTGGCTCAGTCAGTTGAGCGACCAACTCGGTTTCGGGTGGGGTCGTGATCTCGGGGTTGTGAGATCGAGCCCCACACTGGGCTCTGTGCAGAGCACGGAGCCTGCTTGGGGTTCTCGCTCTTCCTCTCCCTCTGTCCACCCTCTCGGGTGTGCACTCTCTCAAATAAATAATAAATAAAAGAACAAAGAACAAATACTGATCCGTTAAACAGCGAGTGACTTTATTAGGAAGGAGAAGAACATTTACTTTTTAAAATTTATGCTTTCTATATTGTTTGAATTTGTTATAATCATATGTTGCTTTTAATTAAAGACTATCAATAAAAATTAAAATACATAAAATTAGTATAGTGCCAGTGAGCAGTACACCCTGCAAATGGAGTGGCCAGCATATGGGGCAGCTGTGAGTTGCTCTCATTTAGAGCTGGGAGGTTCAATGTGACATGAACCATCTTGTGTGCGCAGGACGGGTGCCCAGGCTTTGTCAAAATGGAGCCCCCACCTGGTATCACTATCTTATCATTTACTTGGCAACCTTGCCTTGTGGAAGTCATTCAACTGGAACAATAAATGATAACTGCCATGGATTTACCTGTACCAGGGAGGTGGAGGGAATGTGACCACTCACTGTTTTCAAATATCAGTTTCAATCCATCAATGGATTTGACCACTTTGTAGAACCACTGACACCCTGAAATCCTTAAAGGCACAAATGGAGGCAGAATCCTTGGAAATGCAGACTTTTGACACTTAAAAATACCCTACTTACAAGCATCCTAAATATCACACATTTGTGTGAAGTTGCACACAGTACCTGAAAAAAATCAGTGACCCCCCACCTGCACCCCATGCACCAGAACTGTCAAAAAGTTGTTCTGGTGCCAGATGTTCAAACAAAACAAAACACCCAGCCAGTTCTCATATGAACGCAGTCAGGGCTATAAAGTGATAGAATGTGTGAATACCTTTCAGAATCACTGTTTGGCACGAGTCAAGCGATCCCAATAGTGGGGATTAGTGGCTGGTACTGTGAACCACAACTATAAACTCTGAATTAAATCAATGGATTCAATCTCAAGAGACTTCTGCAGTATAAGACAACACCACACACAAGAGGATCAATTTGCACCCATGGTGCCACGGCTATGCTGGAAAGAATGGCTGAGAAATTTCCATGACCAACCAGGAAACTGGATTTACTACAATTTTATCTGTCAAAGTGCTTCATAGCCTGCAAAGTGCTTTCATTTCTTTTGCTCCATCCCCATAGCCTCCTGAGTTGGTTATTATTACCCCTTCCCCCATCTTAGCATTGAGGAGCTGTGAACAAGAAAGGGGAGGTGACGTGACCAACATCACACAGTAGATTTATGGATGAGCCTGATATCCTGACTCTAAATCCTATGTTGTTTTTTGGGCCACATTCACTCTGAATACCAACTGAATAACAAACCCACTACCTATAATTAGTTTTACATTATTAATTATATTATGTTGAGCCTTCTTACAGAGGGCTCAAAGGTTTTACAAGCTGATTGATTCCAGTGTTATTATTTTTTAAAATTACAATGACTTGACATTGTAAAGGCTACCATGATCCTTAATATGTGTATCATTCTCCACTGTCAGAAGAGGGGATGCATTATTTACTCTTATGTATCATTAGAGAGTTCTGTTATGGGGGGGCCAAGGGATTAGACCAAGCCAGACATCAGGAATCTATAATAAAAAGAACACAAGGAAACCGTCCATCCTCAGGAATGTGTGTGGGCAGGCCCTTGGCAGGCCAGCAGATATGCTGGCTACAATTATCAGGTTTTGCTGAAACAAAGGAAGGAGTTACAAAGAATTCAAGCCTGTTTCTAAGCCGGAATCCTCAAGTGTCAAAGCAACACCAAGCCCAGAGCTGGCCTTGTTTTACTCTCTGGATATGTAAGGATCACAATACTTTCTGCATTTAGTAATCACCCTTCAGCTGAGGGCTCGGGGCCAGAGCTCTCTACTTGTTTTTCTCCCTCCAACAATTCTTGTTTCTATCAAGTCACCAACAGAATAGCCTGCTCCAGTCAGATGTTATCACCTCTTTGGTGAACACTAATTTATTTTTTCTCAGGCTCAGAAAGGTGATTATAATATAAATACAGAGTAATCAGAATTAAAGGGATTTTAGAGACCACATATTTCAACCACGCATCTTTGCATGAATCATCTTGAAAATATCACTAACTGGTTAGGAAAGTCTATGCTTGAATACTTCCAGAGACAGGAAGGTCAGCATCAGTACTACTGAGGTTAAAAAGATGTTGGGAATGGCTCCTTGCAGTAAGCAAAGAGAGATATCCTACTTGTAGGTTTTGTTCTCTAAATTTTTCACTCAAAAATAGTTGACTTACTATGTACTAGTAAGTACCATGTGCTAGATACGGGGCATACAAAGATTTTTAGAAAGATGCCACCCTGCTCTCAAGATGCTGTTTCCTGTAACTATGAGGCTCTCTACCAGTATCCTGGAGCTTGCTCTTCTTTTGGACACACTGGATTTCCCTGCTCACCTGAAGACAGATATAACCAATGAAATGCAGGCAAGTGTGCCATCTCTAGGAGAAAGCTTTAAGAGAAAGTACAAGGTTTGCCTCACTATTTACTCTTTGGCCTGCAACTGGCAATGTTCCAGATTGTGGCTACTCTGTTAGTGTAAAGTGAGACCAAAAGCTGACCCACAATGTACATACAGCGTGAGCCAGAAATAACCTTTGCTGTTTGAAGCCACTATGGTTTTTGGAGTTCCTTGTTACTACAGCATAATTCAGCCCATCCTGACTGATACACAGTATAAGGGAAGCCTGAATAACAATCAAGCAAAATCAAACAATAAGCCAAGTGCTGTAGTGAAGGCATGCACAAGATTCCGTGGGGGTAGAGGAAAAGCCATACCACCAATCTCAGTTATCTGGAAGACTTGGCTAAGGCCTCACAGAAGAGTCAGTCTTTGAATTAGAAGTTCAAGGATGAGCAGATACTGTTGAGAAACGAGTATTCCAGACAGGGAACAACACTGCGGAGCCACAAAGGGAAGAGAAAACATGGCGTGTTCAGAGAGCCACAAGGAGCTCGGTTTTGCTGGAGTATGCAGTCTGAATGGGGTGGGTTTACCATGAAACTGAGGAAGCGGAAGCTCTGGGGACCCTCACTGGCATGGACACCTTCAATGGCCTGTATCTACATATTTTATAAATTTATGCTTCTATTCTTTATATTTATATATCCTTTACACTTATATTCTAGGGCCTCCCTCCTAATGTTCAGGTTCCACAAAAGCTAGATGTGCTTTGGATGGGGCAGAGGAGAATAAGGAAATGATTACAGGTCTACAGAGAAGATCTGTAGACCTATTAATCTTCCACATGACACCTTCTCAACATCTAAAACAAGGAATAATGTTCCCTGTACTCTTTTCCCCCAAGCCAACCATCCTTGGTCTTACACTTCATGTCACAGGTTGGAATGTCCGCACCACCCCACTGCTTTTCTCTGAACATGCTCTTGTTTGTTTACAGCCTTCTTAGGAGTGGCCCCTGAATCTGAACCAAATCCTCCAGATATAGTCTGCTTATATTTATCACTTTCCTTAATGGCGCTTCTTGTGTCATACTTAATCCTTCCATAAAAGTTGTTACCCAAATGATGTCAGAGTATTTATATTGTGAGCTTCCTCAGAAAAATATGGATCAGTGCTCCTGCCTTTAATTCACATCACCAGTACCAAAATATACTTGTTTTAGTTTAGGTCTGACAGACTCTGAGGAACAAGTTTGGTAAGGAAAAAAGAGATAGCTAATTCATTTAACAGAAAAGAGAGAGAGCTAATTCATTTAACAGCTGTTTACTAAGCACCTACCTTGTGTCAGGCACTACTCTACACACTACAGTACGGGTAAGATAAAAAAAAAAAAAAAAAGAAGATATAAAAAATGTCTGCCTTCCTGGAGTTCACATTCCAGTTGGGAGGGGGAAGACAGTAAACCAAATAAATAAATGAAAGTGTATGTTAAAGAGTAATAAGTGCAATGGAGAAAAATAAAGCAGGGAACGAGAGGAGTCCACACTGGGTGGGGAGGGGATGAGGTCTCAATGGTAAACTGGGGGTGTTTGAACTGGCCTCCCTGAGAATGTGACACTGGAGCAGAGACTTGGAGGTGAGGAAGTGAGCCATCTGGATGTGTGGGAAGAGCATTCGAGGCAGAGGCACAAGCTGGCGCACGGACCTTGAAGTGGGAATGTGCCCGGTTGGTTCAAAGGACAGCAAGGCAGCCAGTAAAGCTGGGTGGGAGTAGTCAAGAAAGCAGGAGGAGAGGGTCAAAGAGGCGAGGAAGCCCACTGCGCAGAGCCCTGTGATGACCTGGTTTCTCTGAGGCAGCAGAGCCCTGGGGAGTGCTTGGAACAGAGGGCTGACAGGATCCAACTTGCGTGCCACAGGACGCCTCTGCCGGCCTGTGCTGAGAACAGACGGCAGGAAGAACAAGGGGAGGAGGAAGAAACCTGTCAGGAGGTTATGCCAGCAATCCGGGCAGGAGAGGACAGCAGTGGGGACCAGGATGGCACGGACGGGAGGCAAAGAGAAGTGGAAAGTAGAGCCAACGAGATTTCCTAAAGGACTGGATGGAGTGTGTGGACACTGAAGGCACAGCAATCAGGGAGTACTCCGAGGTTTTTGACCTGAGCTACTGGAAGGATGGCACTGCCATCAACCAAGACAGGTTTGAACCTGCAAAAAGCCAAAGCAAGTCTGTGCTGCTAAGACTGGAAGGTCCCTGTCTCGGTGAAAAGGTAGGTGGGGATGGTCTGGTCAGAAGCATTTTAGGTAAGTAATGGGTCAGGCTGCTAATGAGCGGCGAGGCTGTGCAAGGCCAACGTTCCCACTGAAAAGATTTTGCTCTGTGCCCAAACCTGCTCTAACACAGAGAGACTGCAGAAAGCAGGGGGAAGGCAGAAAGAGAGGGGGTGGGGTCAGGGTGAGGGGTTGGGGACAGGAGGTGGCTGGGGGCAAACCTAGGATACCTTGAGAGGCAACTAGTCAGAGCCTGCACCCTTGGAAGTGTGGGACAGCTCCTTCCAAAGTTAAACATTATGTTGCTTGCATCCTAAATTTTGTTTCAAGTACAAAAGTAAATTACTTTATTAAATTTAAAACTAAAAATTTTAAAACACAATATAAATGGTTTGTTCTGGATGTGGTTTTACTTCTGAATTACATTTGTTGTGTTTTAATTGAATTTTTCCAGTGTGGGCCAGAGAGTTTACAGGCTAAATAGCTTGCAGGAGAGTGAGCCTGCTTGAACCCCTAAAGAACATTCATTTAAAAAAGAACTCGCTGGCTCTCCCCTGTGGATATGATGCTCCTCCTCCTACTTCCAGGCTCAGTCTGCACTGATGACTTTCTTCAACGGCCTCACTACAAAGCCCAGCAAGATCGTACACAGGTGAAAGGGTGCCAATCTCACTCATAGTAAGAGAAATACTAATTAAAATCACTTAGATTCTCTTTCTTTCATTTACTTTGGAAAAGTTCAAAATGTTTGACAATATACTGAGTTGACAAGGGTTTGAGGAAATAAGGTACTCACACCCTGCTTGCAGGAATGAAAACTGATAAAACCTCTACTGAGAACTATGCAACCTTAGCTAACAAAATTACAAATGTTCATTCCCTTTGATTCAGCAAGTCGGCCTCCAGGAACGTAGCCTCTGGATGTACTTGTGCACGTGTGCAGTAATGTATGTATAAAGTAATCCACTGTCAACACTGTAATAGCACAGGAGTGGAAATAACCTCCTCGCCCACAAAAAGGGGAATAGAATAATATGACCCTGTGAAAAAGAACGAGGGAGCACTTTTTATGCTATGGCTTAATCTTCAAGATATCTTGACCCTGTTGTTTGTTTTTTTTAAGATGTTAGCTTATTAAGATTTTTATTTATTTTTTAACAGAGAGAGAGAGAGAGACAGAGAGAGAGGGAACACAAGCAGGGGGAGTGGGAGAGGGAGAAGCAGGCTTCCCGCCGAGCAGGGAGCCCGATGTGGGACTCGATCCCAGGACCCTGGGATCATGACCTGAGCCGAAGGCAGACGCTCAACGACTGAGCCACCCAGGCGCCCGACCCTGTTGTTTTTTTAAAAAGCAGAGTGAGAAAGAAAAAAATAGACATGTGTTTATGTGTGTACATATGTACATCTATGTGTGTGTGTGCATATAGTATATGTACATATGTACATGCGTCATGTACACTGTATATACACAGAGATGTACATATACAGCTACACAGACACACTTAAAATATCTCTAGACAATACATGAAAAACTAGTAACTCTGGTTGCCTCTGGAAAGGGGAACAAGGAGTCAGGGAAGCTCTTCCCTGTGAAACCTTTTACATGTTCAACAATGTGTGGGGCACCTGGGTGGCTCAGTCAGTTAAGCATCTGCCTTAGGCTCAGGTCATTAGCCCGAGGTCCTGGGATGGAGCACCATGTTGGGCTCCCTGCTCAGTGGGGTGGGTGCTTCTCCCCCCACCTGTCTCGCTCACTCTCTCTCAAATAAAATCTTTAAAAAAATGCTCAATGTGAATGTGCTCTGTATTCAAAACAAAATATTAAAATTTGAATTAGTATATAAATGGAAAAAAGCACATTTCCCCAAGTGTGTGGGTTGTTACAAACAGCAACAAGTGAAAAGTGAGTGGCTAACGGGGCTGGGGCAGAGGACAAGACTCTGTGGATGAAGGTCAATGCCGTGCGGAGCTCCTCTACGTTTCAAACTTCTAGTAAATACAGATGGGCTTTTGGTTGAACTTCTGTAGTGGCATATGGCCACTTCATCTACAACTAAATATAATACTTACATTTAAATATATTCCATTGCCTCCAGCTTAAAGCCATAGTTCTAAAGTAACTTAGAAACATCCGAGACAAAGGAATGGAACAATATATATGGACAATATATGCAGAGCAACCTCTTTCCCAATTAAAAACTCCTATAGCAACTGTTCCCCAGTCTTCATTTGAGTATGTCCATGGTCCGGGAGCCCATGATCACGGATAACCATTTATCGCAAAGCTCCTTTCTTAGTAGGGCCTGATTCCCAGGTTTTAGATCTGCCCTTTGAATGGACACAGAACAAGTGAACACTCTTCACCATGTGACCAGTCAACCTCTCGGTCCACCTACCAGCCTTCACACACTGGAGATGATCATTCCCCACTTTGGCCCTTGTCTCTGCAGTGTAAGCATCCCAAACTCACTCCACACTTTCCCTAGTGACCTGCTCTTCGGATACATTCTAATTTGTCCAAGGTGCTCTCAAAATGTGGCAGTCGGAGCTGAATAAGCATTCAAGATGTAGCCCAATCAGAAGAGAACAGAAGCAGTTTTGTAATTACTCCACTACCACCACTAACTAGTACTACCAGAATTCTATCTAGGTAGATGTTCTTTTTCTTTTTCTTTTTCTTCCCATACAGGTGAGGAATTTGAGGCCCTGAGAGGTGAAGTGGGCCGGTGGGACAAGGGGACACTGCTAGAATTTGGCAGAACTGGGATTCTTTCATCATAGGCCATTCTACAATCCTGAGAAAGGAGTTCTGGGCTTTCTTCCCCTTTGCCTCTTTGAATTCTACTTTCTCATCCTTTATTTTAGCCATGTTATCTGGGATCATAGCACAGTGGCTCTTGCAGATTCCAGAGAGCCCTGGTGGTGGTGGCATGCCTCTCTCCCTTCTCTGAGAATCACAGCCCTTGTAAGATCTTCTCTGAACACCCTTGTAAATGTCTAAGTCAGTCCCCAACCTCCATGCTGAAGAGCCCTCCATTTATTTCCTTTGTAACATTTATCAGACTTTGTCATTGCATCTGCGTCTCTGTTTCCATCTTTTCCTGCTTTACTGTCTCTCACCCCAGCTAGGCTCTAAGTTCTGTGAGGTCAGGGCCTACCTCCACAGTATCCTTAGCATCCAGCACAGCGCCTGGCACACAGTAATGATTTTCAGTGAATGAATGGATGAATACATGGGAGCTGAGAACGCGGTTAAGAATCTAATATCGGACAGAACTGGGCTTGTCCCAAAGCCCTACCATCACGACCTGTGAATTCCTGGGCAAACGATTTCATTCCTCGTGATCTGACTCCTCACTGGTAAATGGAGACAGTGATGCCTACCTCACAGGGCTGACGCGCTGCTCACTGAATTGATCGGCGGGAATGAAAGGCTAGAGCGTGCCTCCTGGTACACAGTGAGCACTCGGTAAGTCCCAGTGACCGCAGTGGCTACTCCCGCTCTAACCCTACCACCTCCCACACAGAGGCCGGCCACGGGAGCATGACAAGCGTAACGGCAAAAGGCACATCAGTTGTTTTATCTGGCTCGGGTTTTTTTTTTTTTTAATTATGGTAAAAAAACATAGCATAAAATTTACCATCTTAACCATTTTTAAGTTACTCTACAGTGGTATCAACTATATGGACATTGCTATGTGACAGATCTCCAGAATTCTTCTCACCTTGCAAAATAGAAACTCTATATCCACTGAACTTCCTTTCCCCGCCCCCTGCCCTCAGCCCCTGGCAACCACCACCCTACTTTCTGTTTCCAAGACTCTGACTACTTTAATATCTCCTATAAGTGGAACTATGCAGGATTTGTGTTTCTGTGACTGGCTTATTTTACTTATAATAATGTCCTCAAGGTTTATCATCTATGTTGTACCATGTGACAGGATGTCCTTCCTTTTTTTGTTGTTGTTTTTTGGGTTTTTTAAAAAGATTTTATTTATTTATCGGGGGGGGGACTCTCCTCCCTTTTTAAGGCTGAATAATATTCCTCTATATGTAGAGACTACATTTTCTGTATCCATTCATCCATTCATCTGATGGATATTCAGGTGGCTTCTACCTTTTGGCTGTTGTGAATAATGCTGCAGTGAACATGGGTGTGCAAATATCTCTTTGAGACCCTGCTTAATTCTCTTGGATATATAGATCACTTTTTTTTTTAAGATTTTATTTATTTATTTGACAGAGAGAGACACAGCGAGAGAGGGAACACAAGCAGGGGGAGTGGGAGAGGGAGAAGCAGGCTTCCCAAGGAGCAGGGAGCCCGATGCAGGGCTTGATCCCAGGACCCATGATCTGAGCCGAAGGCAGCCAAAGACCTAACGACTGAGCCACCCAGGCGCCCCAGATCACTTTTTTTTAAAGCTCTTCACATTCCAGTGATGCCAGCAGCATAGCACCAGTCATAGCAGTCATGTCTGCCTTCACCCAGCAGGTTTTGTCACCAAATTATCTTCTGCTTAAGCTCATTCCCTAGTCCTTTCTGATGTCTTCAGGTTCCCCTATTTTTAAGTGAATTTGACAGGTCAAACTTCAAACCGATTTCCTTGTCCAAAAGGGAGGGAAGCTAAGTAAACTCTTCCTTCACCCTCTCTGTTGGAAAATCTCCAGGGCCCTTGTCCAGAGTAGGGCAGTCTCCCAAGACCTGAGCAGAGCAGAGCTACAGGAGCCTGGGGCCCAGTCCCTGGAATGGGATGGGACTGTGGTGCTGCCTCAGTTGGCCCAGGACAGTTTTAATATGTTCACTTTATGAGTAATTTTTTGAATGTAGTATTCCCTCAGGAAGTTATCAGTTTCCCTTGACACGTAAGATTAAATAACATTCACTAGGTTTATCAGTCTTGTGACCTAGAACAAGGGTAGTTCCACATAAATCCACCTCCGATCTTACAATGCCCAACCAGAAGGACCGATTGGATTTGATCAACAAGTTCCACAGTTTCCTGGAACTCCTCAGGATCACAGTCACTTTCAAGTTATTGTCCTGAGGGGCAGCAGAACACAGGTGTTGAGAGCCAGATGGAAGACGCATTCAGGGCCTTCTGTGAGCTCTTGGAGCTGTCTTGAGGAACCTTAGGGTGCTGAGGTCACACAGGGGTAAGGAGGAGAGATCGGTCTCAGCACCTGAGCCGTCTCTAGTCTATAAAGCAATAAGGTCAATGACAAATCATGAAAATAAGAGTGGCCGTGACTGTGCAAATATAAAACTCCAACAACTACTTATTCACAGTTGTCAAACCAGGAATAATGTACACACATCTCCCTATTCCCACCTCACCCACCTTCCTACGGTACATGAGCACATATAGGCACACTCACCATTGACACACCCAGGAGAGTGTTTGGGGACATGTAACTTCCAATGCAAACTAGTAAGCATATTTATGTTCTTTCCATGAGATTTCCAGAGCCTAAATCAAAAGTTTCTAAGAACTTCTCTCGGTGGCATATATGAGAACTGATGTGATGTGCCTACCATCATAAATGTGGTAAAAGTCATATTTGTTTATCCATTTTTTAAAGGGCTACTTTACTACATGTTGGTTTGTTGGTGGTGGTGTCTCTATGACAATCTTGGACAATAAAATTTCATCTGACTTTACTTAAAATACCACTTAGCTCATAAGAACAGGATGATTTCATCCCTTTAATCGGCCCTCTGCCACCCTCTCTCCCCCCGCCGCAGAGCCAGCCTCCACCATTCCGCTTATTCCACTTCCTTGCTCGGTCTTTGGCACACATTCCTTCCTCCCATTCTGCCCAAACTACTTGCACCAAGGTCATCGGTCAAGTGGCTCTTTCCAACTTCTCAGCCAGTCTCAAAGTCATTCAGGACCCAAAGGAGGTTAAGACCCACGCTTCTACAAGCCCTTCACAAGGCAACAAACCCCCTGCCCAGGACCTTGCAATCTCCTGTACCCAAGTGACATCCAAATCACCTTTGCCAGCTCTAAACTATCTGCCAACCTCCAAATCCATCACTTCCAACTGCCATTGGTCCCTGTAGGTCTTTATTTTTTTATTTTATTTATTTATTTTTTAAGTAGGGTCCATGCCCAGCATAGAGCCCAACATAGGGCTTAAACTCACAATCCTGAGATCAAGACCTGAGCTGAAATCAAGAATCAGGAGGCTCAACAGACTGAGCCACCCAGGAGCCCCGGTCCCTGTAGGTCTTTAAAAACTATACACTTAGTTCCTTTTTTTTTTAAAGATTTTATTTATTTGACAGAAAGACAGAGAGAGCACAAGTATGCAGAGAGGCAGGCAGAGGCAGAGGGACAAGCCGACTCCCCACTGAGCAAGGAGCCTGACATAGGACTTGATCCCAGGACCCTGGGATCATGACGTGAGCCGAAGTCAGAGGCTTAACGACTGAGCCACCCAGGCGCCCTATACACTTAGTTTCTGCCTCCCCTTACCTTAGCATTCACCCCTCAATAGAAACAAAATAAACAAAAAATTTAGCCATCATGTTTTACTGCCTAGATCTTCACCTTACTTCTCACCCTCCGTCCAGATTTCCAGGCAAGAGATCTGATCTCCAAATCACTCCTACATCCTTTATGCAGCCCTCTCCCATCTTCCCCTTACCTGGCTGCTGTCAAATCCTGTAAATCTAGGAAAGTTTCAAAACAGTCCTCTTGTCTACATCCGTGTGAGACACAGTCCAATGCTTAAGGGCTTAAGCTCTTGAGCCAGAAGGGCCTGGTTTACATCCTGATTCTGCTACCTATGAATTCTCGTAACCTAAGCAAGGTGTTTGTGTCTTCTGTGTTTCCGTTTCCTTCTCTCTTAGTGGAAGTGATAGTCTCAATCTCTCAGAGTTGCTGTAAGAATAAAGACAGAGGTGTAAGGGATGCAACATTTGCGTGACACCCAGCAAGAGCACCGCAGACAGTGGCTACTGGCATCATCCTTGTGTATTTACTGTAATTCAGTCTCCTGTCTGTGCTGGCTGGGAGTCCAAAACAACCCTTCACGCTTCCAGCCCTTAACTGTCTCTCCCCTTCTGTCCAACATCCTTAAAAACAAGTCTGTTCAGGTCACTCCTTGGTTTAAAGAATGTCTGCTGGCCTCTGGCGTCCAGTCAGAAGATTCTACACATATGCTGCTTGATACCGTAGCCACTAGCCACATGGGGCTATTCAGCACATCAGTTGTGGCTTGTCCAAACAGAGATGTATTATAAGGGTAATACACACTGGATTTGAAAACTTGGTAAGAAAATGAATGTAAAATATATCATTAATAATTTTTTAAATACAAAGAGTTATTTAAAGCAGTGACAGACCAAATTTAAAGCAGCTTATCTAGTATCTTTTAAATCACCTTTAAACTACCTTTTTGAATCAATATACTTATAGTTTTTGGTAGCTTCTTATTTTTCTTAGTCCCTTTACTCATGGCTCTTTTCTTCTTTTTTCCACTTGAAATGTTCGTGGACGGTCTCTGAAGTAATTACATCTTTTTTTGGAAGGAGAGGGATTTAAAAAAAAAAACTGGTAAAACATACATGATGTGAAATCTACCATCTTAATGATTTTTAAGTGTACAGTGGCATTAAGTACACTCCCATCATGATGTAACCATCACCACCATCCATCTCCAGAACTCTTTTCATCTTGCAAAACAGAAACTCTGTTTCCATTATAGACTAACTCCTCATTCCCCTCCCCTTAGCCCCTGGAAGCCACTATCCTGCTATCTCTAGGAATCTGACTACTGTAGGTACTTCATATAAGTGGAATCCCACAGTATTTGTCCTTTTGTTACTGGCTTATTTTTCTTAGCATAATGTCTTCCAGGTTCATCCATCTGTCAGAAATCCTTTGTAAGGCTGAATAACGTTCCCTTGTATATACGTGTATACATTCATCCATCCATGGACATGTGAGTTGCTTCCAACTTCTGACTATTGTGACTAATGCTGCTATGAAAATGGGTATACAAATAGCTCTCTGAGGCCTTGTTTTCAATTCTTTGGGGCATATACCCAGAAGTGGAATTGCTGTGTCATATGGTAATTCTACATTCAACTTTTTGAGTAACTACCATATTGTTTTCCATAGCAGCTGCTTTTATATATATAGTAGCCATCCTAATGGGTATAAAGTAGTATCTTGTGTTTTTGATTTGCATTTCTCCAATGATTAGTGATGTTGGGTATCTTTTCATGTGCTTTTTGGCCATGTACATAACTTCTTTGGAGAAATGTCTGTTCAAGTCCTTTGCCCATTTTTAAACAGGTTTTGTTTTTGTTGTTGTTGAGTTGTAGGAGTTCTTTCTATATTCTGGATATTAACCTTAATCAGATATATAATTTGCAAATATTTTCTTCCACTCCATGGGTTGACTTCCACTCTGCTGAATGTGTCCTCTGAAGCAGAGAAGTTTCTCATTTTGATGTAGCACAACTTACCTATTTTTTCTTTATTGCCTGTGTTTTTGGTAATATATCCAAGAAATAACTGCCAAATCCATGTCATAAAGCTTTTCCTCTATCTTCTAAGACTCTTAGAGTTTCAGCTCTTACATTTATGCCTCTGGTCCATTTTAAGTTAGTTTTTGTATATGGTGTAAGGTAAGGGTCCGCCAATCATTCTTTTACGTGTGGATTTTCAATCTTCCCAGCACCGTTTGTTGAAAAGACTGTCCCTTTTCCTATTAAATGGTCTTGGCATTCTTGTCAAAAATCATTTGACTGTATGTGTGAGGGTTTATTTCTGGGCTTACTATTCTATTCCATTGGTCTATATGTCATCATCAATAATTTTTAATATTAAGTACATGTTGAAATAATATGTTAGATATATTGGGTTCAATACATTTTTAAAATTAATGTCTATCTCTTTTTACTCTTCCAACGTGGTTCCTAAAACATTTTAAATCACACATGTGGCTTGCATTATATTTCTATTAGTGCTGTTCTCAATGCTCAAACTTGGGCGACCAGGCAATGTGGAGGGGAACAGGTGACACTACGGGAGTAAATGATAGTCTGCAAGCTCCCTTCCTTTTGTGTTTATCATTACAGTGCTTAGGGAGCAGGAAAGTAGTGTGGTTGAGAATTGAGGTTTTTTTAATCAGGCAAGCTCAGGCTTCAATCCTCAAGACCTGCTCTGTCCAATACAGCAGCCACTAGCTACATGTGCCTATTAAGTACTTGAAATGTGGCTAGTGCAAATTAAGATGCACTATTGAGTGTCAAATTCACACTAGATTTCGAAGACTTAGTCCCAAAAAAGTGATGTGAAGTATCTCATTAGTAACCTTTATATTAATTGCATGTTGAACCACTAACATTTTTAAAAAGATTTTATTTCAGAGAGAGGGGGAGTGAGCATGAGTGGGGGGGGCAGGGGCAGAGGGAGAGGGAGAAGCAGACTCCCTGCTGAGCAGGGAGCCCAACACAGGGCTCGATCTCAGGACCCTGAGATCACCACCAGAGCTGAGGGCAGATGCTTACCTGACTGAGCCACCCAGGTACCCCGAACTATTAATATTTTTTATAAACTGAGTTAAATAAAAATATGTTAAAATTAATTTGACTTGTTTTTTTTAAATTTTTAAGACTTGAGAAAGTTCATGCATGTGCAAGTGCACACAAGAGGGGTGGGGGAAGCAGAGGGAGAGGGAGAAGCAAAGCAGACTCCCCGCTGAGCACAGAGCCCCACACGGGGCTCGATCTCATGACCCTGACATCATGACCTGAGCCGAAATCAAGAGTTGGACGTTTAACCAACTGAGCCACCCAGGCCCCTGTTTTTTATTTTTAAAAGATTTTTTTAGAGAGAAGCTTTAGTCTCATAGCAAGATTCGGCAGATTTTCCAAATCACTCCTACTCTCACACATGTAGAGCCTCTCCCATTATCAACATCCCCCACCAGGGTGGTATATCGGTTATAACTGATGAACCTGCACAGACACATCACCACCCAGAGTTTACATTACAATTCATCCTTGATGCCATACATTCTACGGGTTTGGAAACATTTATAATGACATGTATCTGCCACTATAGTATCATACAGAATCATTTTATTGTCATAAAAACCCTCTGTGCTCCACCTATTTATCTCTCCCTCCCCCTAACCGCTGGCAACCACCAACCTTTTTACTGTCTCTGTAGTTTTGCCTTCTTCAGAATATCAGCTAGTTGAAATCATATAGTGTTAGCCTTTTTGGAATGGCTTTCACTTACTAACATGCATTTAAGTTTCCTCTGTGTCTTCTCAAGGCTCGAGAGCTCACTTCTTATTTTTATTTATTTATTTATTTTAAAGATTTTATTTATCTGTCAGAGAGAGTGCACACAAGCAGGGGGAGCAGCAGGCAGAGGGAGAAGCAGGCTCCCCACTGAGCAAGGAGCCTGATGCGGGACTTGATCCCAGGACCCTGGGATCATGACCTGAGCCAAAGGCAGACGCTTCACTGACTGAGCCACCCAGGCACCCCCTTATTTTTATTTGTAAAATGTTGCTCCTAGAATTTTAAAATGACATATGCAGCTCACATTATATTTCCATTGGATATTTGTTGGCTTGGTATGGGCAGTTTTCAGTTTGGCATCTGCCTGCTTCTTTAGCCACTCAAGTTCATGCCCAGCTACCCCTAGGTTCACTGCACCCTGACACTCCAGCCTCCTTGCCTTCACATATACTAGAGTCCCCTCCCCATTGAGCCTTCTCTAACTCCCTTATCCCTGAAGACTAATTCATGCTCAGACCCACTTCAAATAGAACATCTTCAGTGAAGCTTTTCTAAATTTCTACTGCACTTAAGTCACCTTTATAACACTTTTTACTTTATATTATCTCTCTTTTTAGTATGTGTCTGATTTTTCCTCTAGAAAAATCTTTGAGCTATCCTTGAACTTAGGGAAGAGGTTTTGTTCATCTTGGGGTCCTCAATCCCTAGCGCAAGGCCTGACACTCTGTAAGCACTCACGGATGTTGAGTGACTAAATGAATGAAAGAAACACAACAAAATTCAGGTTACCCTCCAACAAGAGATAACATATCCACTTAATAATCAGACAGCTCAGAAAAGTATCTTAAATGCAATAAACTAGGCTGGGGGGATAAAAAGCTAGAATTATTCACAAGCTAAAATTTGTGTTTTAAGTTAAATCAGCACCTTAATAATATTTATAAAGTGTGTCACAATTAAGAGGTAGTAAACCAGCCCTAATGGTTAGCAGATCCTGAATGTTGGAAATGTGGGGACTAGCTACAGAAACTGGATGGTTAAAACCACCACATTCTGCATCCATATATATACACAATGGAATATTATGCAGCCATCAAAAGGAATGAGATCTTGCCATTTGCAACGACGTGGATGGAACTGGAGGGTGTTATGCTGAGTGAAATAAGTCAATCAGAGAAAGACATGTATCACATGACCTCACTGATATGAGGAATTCTTAATCTCAGGAAACAAACTGTTACTGGAGTGGTTGGGGGTGGGAGGGATGGGATGGCTGGGTGATAGACATTGGGGAGGGTATGTGCTACGGTGAGCGCTGTGAATTGTGCAAGACTGTTGAATCACAGATCTGTACTTCTGAAACAAATAACGCAACATATTTTAAGAAAAAAGGAAAAGAAGAAGATAACAGGAGAGGAAGAAAAGGGGAGTGTGTCGGAGGGGGAGACGAACCATGAGAGATGATGGACTCTGAAAAACTGAGGGTTCTGGAGGGTAGGGGGGTGGGGGGATGGGTTAGCCTGGTGATGGGTATTGAGGAGGGCACGTTTTGCATGGTGCACTGGGTGTTATGAACAAACAATGAATCATGGAACACTGCATCAAAAACTAATGATGTAATATATGGTGATTAACATAACAATAAAAAATTAAAGATTAAAAAAAAAAAAAAACCACCACAGTCTGTATCCATTAGCTGACAGCCCAGATCCCACCAGAACAGAGGCACTAGAACTGAGCCTTTGATGTCGTTTCCACAGAAAGCCACCAAAATGATTAAAGGGTTGGAAAATGAGATTTATGGGGAATGGCCACAGGAACAGAGACAATGCTGCCCAGACAAGAGAAAAGGCCGAAGGGTGCCTTAATAGCCAGCCTCAATCATTGTTATTACACAGATGATGGCGACCAGATGGTCCCGATTTCCACCAAAAAAAAGAACACTGAAAATGGACTTAAGCTGCAGCATAAGAGAAGTTGTCTAGTTTTAAGGAAAGAACTTAACAGCTAAGAACTAGCAGTATATAGCAAAGCCAACCCAGACGATCTGTGGTGTGGCTACTTCAAATGCCTTTAATTATGCTAAGAAAGCGGCAAATAGGTGGGGTGTGTTTAGGCCTTCAACAATCTTTTGTTGAGGGCAAATCCTCAGTTGGTTAATCTTCAAATATACAACCTTAGGAATGAAAAAGAAAGAAAGACATGAAATTGAAACATAGCACCCTCTGGTGTACAGAACCATCTTTCAGTCAAGGAGGATTCTTGACATTTAACAGTATTTCTCAAAATATAAGGTCCAAACCAGGAAAGAGCCAAGAGAAACTTACACCAGGCTAGTCCTCATGTTCCTTTCCTTGCTACCTCCATCTTTCTCCAGCACCGACTTGTGGCACTTCCCCTCTGGGAACCAAGAAGGCTCTGACACAGGCAGCCTCAACTTCTGTGACCATTAATCATGGCTATCTTCAATCAACTTTCGAACTAACTCAGACTTTGACACATCAGCTGGCACACAAGCATTTCATTACAAGGCGTGGTAATGCTTTCTACCAGGTCATGTGTATCCTGCCCTGCACTCAAGACGACATTCAATAAAGAAGTTAGGGAACACTCTTCCAATGTGTGCCCCTGAGCTGTCACGGGGTACACAGCCCTTCCTTACCAGTCTCTCTTTGTCTCATGAATGCTAACAGGCCACTTTTTACGTTCTCCTAGGTTATATGCTCCCAAACTTTCTGCATATCCCTTCCTTTATTTTTAAGTATAAAAGATATTCTACCAGCTCAAAAAGTCTGGAAACCAGTCAAGAATGATTTGAGGTGTTCTCCGTAGCCTCAGCCCTCTTGGTGCTGGGTAGGAACTTCGTTTACATGACACGCACACTTCATTCGTGTGACTCGTTCCTGCGAAGTAGCTGGGATATCCTAGATGAAGAAAACACAGGCCGTGTGTCCAAGATTTACAACCCAGTGGGGAAAACAGAGAGATACAGGTGTAAACAGATAGAGGGGTAAGCTGAACCTCAAAGCTCTAAGTGCTAACGGAGGTCAGGAGAGAAAGGCAGTGGAAACACCAGAGAACTATCTGAGTATTCCTCAGGACATCAGAGTAGAACTTAACACCCTATGGGAGCAGGTCTTAAAGGGTGAGAAGACATCCCCCAGGCATGTCACCACTGGGAGAACAGGGCCAGGTAACACGCTTGCCCTCCTATCTCAAAGGTCTCCTTGAGGAGACATGAGAAACGCACCTGAACAAGCTGACCTCTACACATTATACAAAGCACATACCTAAGCAGCAACAAACAAACGAACAAAAATGATGCAGACCGGGCATTGGCCTGATGGAGGTGTGAGCGGCCCAGAGGGGAGAGCCCTGGGAGGCAAGGGGCCTGCCTGGCTGGGAAGCTCCTGTCCAAGAAGCCAGCACCCTTGCTTGCGCCCACCTCCCTTGCAGCCCTGGCAACCATATGCTGTACCTGTGGAACCAGCTCCCTCCCCTACGAGACTGCGGGCTGAGGCAAGGGCTATATCTTATCACGGTGCCTCTATCACTCAGCACAGACGGAGCTGAAGCCAAATTTGATGAGTAAACTAAATTCATCCATATGCATGATTAGGATGTAAAGAGCAGAGCCCTGGACCTATAATCCCAAATACCTTCCACTATCTAGTTCATCTTGTCCTGTTCTTCCTCGTAAGCTACCCATCCTCACCTGGTTCATGTTTTCCTATCCTTTCATTTTACCCTCATAAAGCAACCCCTATCCTCCCACTGGGAAAAGGGGGTAGATATTCTTGTCCCCAGTTAAGAGTGACCTATGTCAAACTGAAAAACAACCAAGCCAAAGAAGTACCAGAGAATTGGTTTCTCGAGCTCTAAAAAGAATGAGCGAGTACTGCGTTGCAAGGGAAAAGAGAAACCCAACCCGATTACAGTGTAAAAATAGGTCAGTGCTTGAATACAGCCCTTCGGGTTACTGGCAGCAAGCCCCTTTTGGTTCTGACTCCAGTGTCACAAGAAAGTGGCAGCACAGTCTTAGAATAAGGGTTCCATAGCCAGCTGGCGGTCTCAGCCTGGACTTCTAGAAGCAGCACACCGGGCCAGGCCAACACTGGGGAGCGCAGGAAGCCTACGTCACTGCTGACATGAAACACCAGAGTTGGTAAGTTTTGTTTTGTTTTGTTTTGAACAAATTAGGAGACAATTCAAGGTTGTCCTTATGTTAAGTCTCTCTCCCTTGCATTCAGCTATACTTTATTTAATATGAAAAAAATGAATAGGGTTCAGCTAGCTCACTTACACCCACGCTGGGCCAAGAGCAGCCTCTTTTCCCTGAAAGTTATAGTTATGAATTATCACAATGTTCTACTTGCAACAAATTGTGTGTGTGTACCTGTGTGTGCATGGCAGGGAGGGGCATCAAAATTTTGGTTCTATGTCAAAAAAAAACAATGTATATTGCTCAAAAAAAAAAAGCTAAGAATTATTGGTCAAGAATCTGTGGCAAAGTAGAGAAGGTAAAGAAAAGAGCATTTGAGCAATAGCAAAGAGCATATTTCATAATAGCAGTGGTTGACATTTATCAAATGCAAGGTTCCAGAGTGCTCTTCTGGTAGGGTAATTTTAAGAGGTTCCAGAATAATTCACTGATACATTCTTCTATAAAAATAGCTCTGGCTCATATAGCATCTGGCGTACATGTCTTTTCAAAGAATTCTAAGATCTGAGGTAAGGGCTTTACGCAGGACCACTCAACCTCAGCAATGATGATATGTACATAGCGGACATCTATTTAACACACTGGTTACAGAACTTCATCTGCAGTGTCCTGCTTTACTAGCAAAACGGGGGGGGAGGGCTATAATTACAAGCATTCCCATCCAAGACCCAATTTGTTGCATGAGATTGAACTTCAGTTCAGTTCCCTTGATACTAAAGCACTCAATACCCAGTATTTGTTTGCCTATGTGTAGAGCTGACAGGTGCAGGGCCTGAAAAGCTGAGCTGAATCTTAATGTAGACATCTAAATTAGATTAATTAGAATTTATATCTCAACTATTTCTAACAAAGGTTCAGATAACAAGACTAAATAGAAGGAGATAAAGGGTGATAAAGGATTCAGAGAAGGAACTAGAGAAAGAAAGGGAGGGAGGGAGGAAGAAGGAAACACTTACCCAAGCAATGCCTTCTCTACCAACAAACATTTTTGCAGAAATTTACATGATGCTTTTAACCTCTGTTCAATGTGAAAACACAACAGAAACTTAGACATTCGGTAGTTTTCCTAACTTGGTATTTCCTTATTCGAAATCTTCAGATAAATTTGAAAAATATTAATATACAGGCAATACATTTCCTTAATGTGCAAAAATACATAAGCAATTCATGCTTTTCCAAAATGGAGCACTCTAACCCCTGCTCCCCTTCCTCCAAGGTAGTATCTTGGTCCACAGATTAGAACCACTAATATATATAAAATTAAAGGAAACTTATCTACCAAGTGCCATTTTTTAAAAAGATTTTATTTATTTATTTGAGAGAGAGAGAGAGAGAGAGAGAGAGAGAGAAACAGCATGAGAGGGGAGAGGGTCAGAGGGAGAAGCAGGCCCCCCGCTGAGCTGGGAGCCCGATGTGGGCCTCAATCCCGGGACTGCAGGATCATGACCCAAGCTGAAGGCAGTCACTTAACTGACTGAGCCACCCAGGCGCCCTACCTAGTGCCATTTGGATTAAGGTACAAGTAATGAAATCTACCAACTCGAATGGCTTACGTCATGAAAGGTTTATAACGGCACGTGTACTGGAAAGTCCAGAGGTTGGGTTTGGTTCCATTGCTCTACAATGAAAACAAGGGCCCATTTTCTTTCTCTCTGCTTTGTTAGCTGTGTCCTAAATGAGTAGCTTCCCTAATGAAGGCAAGACGGCTGTGGCAGTCCCAGGCTTCACGTCCCACACCATCCAGAAGGACACAGACAGGACTGGCTTTGGGAAGCCTCTCGAAACACTGCGAGCCTTTTTACCAAATCCTCAGCAAACATTCTGATGGCCTGAACTGGGTCACCTGCCTAGCACTGAACCTTGGCACTGACTGCCACTGGGTTAATCACTGAGGCAACATGCGAGGGGTTACCTGACTGGGTTTACACAGTCAAAACCCACCCCCCGAACTAAGGGTGGGACTGACCCCTGTCTACTGGAAGACAAAAACAAATATTGTCTCTTTGCCCCGGAAGGGAGTGGGGATGTAGCAGAGGTGCTGGGGGGACAGGGACAATTACAATGTTCTCCACATCCTACCTGTCACTGTATTTGACCTGGAGATCCCTAGTATCAAGAGCAAACGTGGAAATGTATTTGGAGTGCACTTTATTATTTAACAAAGATGGACATTCACTCTTACACAGAGACAAAGTCTCCTGGAGGTAAACTCAAGGAGAAACACGTCTCAGAACTCTCTGTAAGGGGAAAGGGGTAATGGTGAGGAAGCAGGCTGTATTTGGAAAGATACCATAAAACACACTCAAACAGCCATTCTTTACGTTGATCCTCTAAAAGGCAGAGGACATGCCAGTGAATCCTAACCAAGCAAAGGGCTGAGATGAAATGGTCTAGATGCTTTCCATTCAAATGATCTAACTTACTACAAAGAGTAGGGACTGACTTACCTTAGACTCCTCCTCATGTATCAGATTTTTAAAAATGAGCTAAAAGGGCGCCTGGGTGGCTCAGTTGGTTAAGCGACTGCCTTCGGCTCAGGTCATGATCCTGGAGTCCCGGGATCGAGTCCCACATCGACTCCCTGCTCGGCAGGGAGCCTGCTTCTCCCTCTGACCCTCTTCCCTCTCATGCTCTCTATCTCTCATTCTCTCTCTCTGTCAAATAAATAAATAAAATCTTAAAAAAAATAAAATAAAAATAAAAATGAGCTAAAAAATTTTAAAACATGACAGCTAGAGTTTTTAAGTTATTGTCATTGTCAGATTATCCCCTTGAGCATGTGTTTTTATACAGATGCATGTCCTGTCACTTTTTTCAAATAAAAAATAACTGAGTGCTATGAAATGCTCAGCTCCATGCTAAGAAATATGGTAGAAATGGGAGAATTCAAATCCACAGTGTCTCTGCCTTCAAAGAGGACCACCACTACCACCACCGATGACCGAATAAAATTACTCTGTCAGGCACTGTGCCAACGGCTTCACATTTATTTCCTCATTTAACTTAATCCTTACAACAATCCTCATAAGCTAAGTATCATCAATTTACCAAGTTGAGAAACCAAAGTCAGACAGCTACGTAACTTCGCTCAGGTCACACAGACAACAGGCGACAGCTGGGACTCCAATCCAGGTCTTCCTGGTTCCAAAGCCACGCTCTTACCCCACGGCACGTCTGGTCGGCACGAAAACAGACACCCACATCCCGGAAGAGTGAACAGTACAAGACAGTACACTGAAGTGAAGATGAAGAGCTAAGTCCTGGGATGTACAGTTAAGTGCCCCGGGATTCGGAGGAAACCCGAGAAGGCATGCTGTGTGAGGATAAGCATCATAAGCTGCTCTTAGTTGTGTGAGCCCTGCTGATGTCCAGCTGATCACACACCATCCATCCCCTGGTCTCTGACTCATGACCTACTCATGTAACATTTCTGGGTCATTTAACCACTGATAAAAATTGGATGGCCGACAGCATTTCTGCAGGCCTTAGGACATTTTATAGCTTTTGCCGAGGAGGGAATCAGTTCTTTCTTTGATATGCACAAGCTTCTTTCTCTGTTCTAGAGATAAGGCCATATATAGAAAAAGTAAGTTTGAAATTCTCTGGGCAAATAATAGATGGTATTTCCATTGTTTGGGTATTTAGATGGTTTTTATAACCTTAGCCCTAGGGGTATATGAAAATTGCCTTTGCACATGGGATCAACTGTCACTAACCTCTTAGCAGAGGAGGAAACAGGTAAATGTAATATAATGTCTGAACAAAATGTACCACTACTTCCTCTGTGTTGGTCTCCATGTACCAGAAAGTCGTGGGAGTGAATGGATGGATGCAGTGTCCCTCTCATGCCTCAGCAGCCTCCTTACAGGCAGCTGACTTGCTTACTTCAGGTCAGGGTGACCTCCCAACCTTCAGGGTATGGTTCTAGGGCCCCAGTGTTCCAAGAGAGGGAAACAGCTCCTTATCAAACAGTGGGGAGTCAGAAGCCAGTGACTCAGTGGAAACAGGTGAAAATTTCAGCACTCTGGTACTTCTACAATGAAAAGGCTACGCTACCGGCCCAGTGCCAGTAAGGCTTCTACTCATTCTCAGTGGTGTAATGGTGAGGTGCTACCTGGAATTAAGATTGCTGTTATCGAGGCAATGGGAAACAATTTCATTTTCAGAGTCACACTGGGGACCTTGGATTCATTTTTCAGTTTCAACCCACATTTGACTGACTACTGTGTACCAGACTCTATGCTAACTTCTCCTCGCAGCCTCAAACAGTCTTAGGAAATGGACATTATCTTGATCTTACCTGTGTGGAAGCTGAAGCTCAGGGAAGTTAGGTCTATTGTCATAGAGCTGGAATGTTGTAGTTAGGTATCAGACTAAATCTCTTAATGCCAAGTCCAGTGTTCATTCCATGTTGTGTCATGGACTCTCCTAGTGCCAAAGATTTGGGGCCTTGAAATATTATCATTCTATAAACTGGAGTTTGGATGGTCATCCTCCTTATGACCAAGCTCTTACTGCGCCCTCAAAAGAGAAAGAATAAGCCATGCTGAAGGGGACTTTCAGAAGGCAAAGGGTGGTTAGGTGTTGCAATGGACAGACTTATGCAGTCTCGAAACCTCAAGGTAAGGACCAACTCTGGAGCAGGGATGGAGAAAAACTTCAGAGAGGTAAGGCCACCTACTGGGGAGAAGGAGATTTTAAGGTTAACAAAAGACCCCAAGCACAGACATAGAGGCAGACAAGCACAAAGAAGCTCGTGTGGTGGGACACCTCAGTCGGTTAAACATCTGCCTTCGGCTCAGGTCATGATCCCAGGGTCCTGGGATGGCCCTGCACTGGGCTCCCTGCTCAGTGGGGAGTCTGCTTCTCCCTCTCCCTCTGCCCTTCCCCTCCCCCCTCCCCCTGCTCATGCTCCTTCTCTCTCTCTTTCTCAAATAAATAAATAAATCTTTAAAAAAAGAAAAGAAACTTGTGTGGGAAATCCCTTAGATCAGGTTTTCTCAACCTTGGTATTGACATTTTAGATCAGGTAATTCTTTGTTTTAGGGGGCTGTCCTGTGTATTGTAGGATATTTAGCAATGTCTCTGACCTTTACCCACTAGATGCCTACAGCACCCGCACCCCTGTTGTGACAATCAAAAAGGTCTGCAGACATTGCCAATTGTGCCCTCCCGAGAACCACTGCCTTAGACAAAGGGGTGGCAGCCCCTGGGGCCTGGCTGTACGTGGGGCTGGACAGTAGGACGGGGAGCCACGAGCCACACAGGAAAGGGAGCAGATATCCCCAGTGTCCTCCCATCAACTCCCCCAGGCATGGACTCTGACAACATTCGGACAAAGGGAGCCAAATGTGATCCCACCATGGGGTCCCTTTGAAGAATGCCCAGCAGGACCCTGGCTGGGAGTAGAATGTCTGCAGGAGGAAGGGATTCTATCTAGATCCAGGCAACTTGGCAAGGGCAAATCCTCACTCTTCTCTCTCAGCAGCCTGGAGCAAGAGAGGAAGACCCATGGAAGAGGATCTGAGAGGACCCGGATGAGGAGAACCGCTGGTGTGCGATGTGGCCATGACTGCAATGTCAGCTATGCTTTCACCAGCCACCTGCCCCACGCGCACTCTCCCCCCTTGAGCTGCTGCTGCCCAGACAAGGCAAAAGCAACTGGGATACCCACTCCTGGGAGACAGGGAGGAAACAGGAGAAGGGAGAAATGCGGATGGGAGAATCCGGAGGTGAGAGAGAGAGAGAGAGACTGACAGAGTTCACGAAGGGGACAGTGTTTCTCAGTAAGGGAAGAAGTGGAACTGGTCTGGGGGTCTGAGGAAAGGAAAGAGGCAGAGAAAGGAATGTTCACAAAAGGCCCACAGAGTGCCAGTTCTGGTAAGGCACATCATATGGGCTACCACATTCGAGTTTCATGGTATCACGTGATACCTGTGAACAGTGTGGGCATTATCTTTTTATGGTGGAGGAAAGTGAGGTGCAGGGAGGGAACCGACGTGCGTTTGTTCACAGACGGTGGGCCTCCCCATCTGACCAGAGGCCCAAGGCATGGTTGGCAGCTTCCTCCACACTGTGCCTCCTCCTCTCAGCTCCAGGGCCCATAGCCTCTTGCTCCGCATGAGCTGGAACTGCCTGTCTGTCTGCTCCACTAGACTAGACTGTCAGGGGCTATGTTTTGGGCTCCGTGTCTCCAGCATTTCCTTATATGCCAGGCACAGGCCCTAGAGTTGTGGAGGAAGCAAGCAAGAGCTAACGCAAGGCAGACAAAGAACCCGCCGCGGCCCAGCGGTGTGAATTTACAGCCCAACTAATGAGCACAGCCGCTTACATAAGTGTTTCTCCTGCTATGCTAGGCTCGGCAGCCACTTGAGGAAAGAAGGGCTGGCTTTTCCTGTGCTATATATAATCTCTGTTTTGGCAGGGGAGCATACTACAGTTCTACAGCTCAGTCACATTAGATATTAATTTTTTCTTAAAAAATCCAGCAATTTTCTTTTGCTAGTGATGCCACAAATGCATAATATAGACTTAGCTTCACATTTAGATACTTTCCCCACATTTTGAGCATTTTTCTATCTCAACAACATTCTTTATTTCTGGTTCCACTTCGCAAAGCAAAAAAAGGGTGAAATGAGATGCTGAAGAGACAGCTTGCAACACTCCATAATTACAGTCTTTGATGCTGGAACCTCAAGGCTCCAGTCCCAAATGGGACGGTATTTCCCTCTGGTAACTAACTAGGGGCTGATCCATTAACCAAGAATATAGTTCTGATACAGACTAGGGTAGGTTTGTTTTTGCTTCTTTCCCATCTGCTTCCCAGGTCTTAACCCTTGGATCCAGGACTCATGACTGTAGAATCAGTATTTCACAGACAGAATCATTCATTCGCCCTGGGACTTGACTGAAGATGGTTTTTACTTAGTAAACCTCTCCTTCAGCTATAGTATGGTTACCTGAAAAATGTTTTCTGAAACCTTTAAAAGCATACATTTACTAAAAATTACCATATCAGCTTTATGTTAGTCCTAAAAGTTTCTCTAATTACTGAAAGCCATAGTTCATTATTTTAACATGAGTTGTTATATATATACACACTCACTTGACCATTATAAAATTACATTTCTTTTAGGATATTCAGTTATTTATACTTTTTGCCAATTTGGTTGGGCCTTCCCCCATACCAATTCTTCCAAAATGGTGAGATTTTAAGGAATAAAATCATGTATCTGATATTTTCACGGCAGAACAGGTTAAGAAGAAAAAGAAAAATAGGCTTTCAAAATATGAATTGTATTATCATTACTACTAAAGTCTAAGTATTAGTAGAGCTATTATTTCTAGGTATAGCTCTTACAGAGAGGATGTAAGCATTTTGAGACATGGCTAACAATGGGGGTTCAGTTAGAACAAAGGTGGCAGGTCATTATGGTTGGAGTCAGATAAACTGGAGTTCCAACCCAGACTTGGCAACTTCCTAGTGCAGGTCACTCGGGTCTTGAGCAAAGTATTTACCCTTTCGAACCTCAGTTTTCTCTTTTATAAAATGGGATGTTATCAGCGCATACAGGGCAAGGTTCACTAGGAAAATGAGACAAGGTAGTATATGTGAAGGTGTCCTTGCCAGGCATGTAGAGAGTTCAGCAGAAGTCTTGGGGTTCCTGCTTTCATCCTTGCTCCCCGCACTCCCCAGTCACCAGCGTGGCTCCTCCACGTGGTTTCTAAGCACCGTCCCTCTCCTCTCACACAGAGACTGCTGCAGTGACACACACAGCCTGTGCATACGCATATGGGCTGCTGCAGCGCAACCACATTTGCCTTTCGTTCTTTCTTATGTTCTTTCTTTCTTTTTTAAAGATTTTATTTATTTGCCAGAGAGAGAACACAAGCAGGGGGAGCGGCAGGCGGAGGGAGAGGCAGGTTCCCTGCTGAGCAAAGAGCCCGATGTGGGGCTCAATCCCAAAACCTTGGGATTATGACCTGAGCTGAAGACAGACGCTTCACCAACTGAGCCACCCAGGTGCCCCTCACATTTGCCTTTCCAAAACACAGTGTTCATCACCTTCAGTGATGCCCCACAGGCCAGAGTGCACCCACTCAGCCCGGGGTCCTGGTCCTTTCTCAGTCTGGTCCAACCCACTCTTCCTGAGCTCATGCTTCCTTGCAAACCCACAGCTTCCCACTCCAACTCTGCCAGGGCCACCCTCTGCTCAAGCCTTGACACAGCTCTACGGCCTACAGTATAAATTCCAAAGTGCTTCACGTGGCATTTAAGACACACACTATCTGGTCCCTCTCCCTCTCCAGTTCCACGGTCCACCACTCCTTTCCCTCCTCATACTTTGTACCCAAGCAGTTCTGCTCACAGTACGTGGACACCCACACTGTCTCATCACTGTTCAACCTCACACGCACTCCTCACGTTGCCCACCACACCCTTCTCCTCTCATCTATGTGGCAAACTTCTAGACAACCTACAAACAAATGAAGCGAAGTCTGCCAGGTAATGACTCTGTGTCTTGTACAGTTTTGTTACTGCAGCTGCCACGCTGTCTTTGTTTTTCACATTTTCGTGTAACTCACTAGCCCACTCTAAAATGTCTTCCTTGGGTGATGGATCCAAGACTCAGTGTGTCGCACAGAGCAATCACTCAGGAAATGTTTGTGTTGGTAGAAGAAGCTTTCAGCCTAGACCTAGTGGGAAGATCAACTCAAGCGCAGGGCTTACGTGCTCCAAAGGCAGTCTGCGACTCAGAGAGCAGGCAAAGGGAGAATCCAACATTCCCATTTAAAATGTTCGAATGCTGGTGACTGCCAGAGCTCAGAAAAAGAAGCCCCAAAGAAGTTACAACTCTAACATGTCCATTACATTTACCTAGACCTCATGTAACTCAAAACTGCATTTTTCTCCCCAAAGCCTCATTCTTTTATAAAGTTCCCTGCTCGGTGGAATGATTGTGGGCAATCACTTTTGCAGTTTTTGGCGATGCCAGTTTATGGCTATGTTTTTCTGTTCACTGAACTGGCTCATTTCTTCAGGAGAACAAACTGTTCTGCACTGAAGCAGGAATTGGCTGGGTTCTAACAAAAAGATTTTTCCCCCCTGACAGTGTTTTTGCAAAAGACCCAAGTCAATTTATAGCCAAGTAACAAAAGGTCAGAAAGGTTAGTCAAGCAATGGGCGTAATTCCTGTGTGTCACAGCCAATAAAGGAAATGGGTGGGAATAAATAGTATGCAATTTTAACCTGAAATTATTTGTGCAAAACTATTATGGTAAACTATACAAAGGGGGCCGTGGCTTCTAATATAAAGGATTTCCCACTCTGATTTTTTTTTAAGACACATTTTACTATGGAAGAACTGAGATGACCTCAAATTCCACATTCACAAGTGGGAAATGTCAAAAAAATTTTCACACTAATTTACAATAAAACTTGGCCATTGTTTTGCAGCACTGAAACAGAAATGTTCACACAAAAATTAAATATCTCATAGTTAGATCACAATTAGATATAACTGCATGGCTGAATTTAATACAAAATCTTTGCCAAAAGAGAGACAAAATCAACCAAAATGATAGGCTAAGGAAAGGCTCTACAAAGGCAATAGTTTATCTGTTTTAATCATGCTAGAAGTGCAACAAACTATTGCATTATTCAGTGAGCATAAGAACAACAACAATAAGAAATGCCTGCTTTTAAAGCAGACAAAAAGAACTGACATCACCAGCCAAGCAAGCAGAAGACAGATGAGTAACAGCCTGTGCTGGGCAGCCAACCAGGCCCAGGCCTGTGGGTCTGTGTGGTAAGGAAGCCTTTCAGATGTCCAGGCTGTTGGAAGCCACCCCCCCATCCATCATGATGTCTACAGAACTCACCTTTTTAAAACCACTGAATAACCCAAAAAAACCCCACAAATGGTTAAATAGAACACCATCAGAGTTAAGACAAGATGATGTAAATGGTTTCTCCCCCAACCTCCTTGCTAAGTACAACTACAAACCCTGGAATTAACATGAGAGGCAACCAAAGGAGAAGTCCGAAAGGTGGAAAAAGGAAGGCCAACAGTGACCCCAGGACTGGAGGACCAACGCAGCAGCAGAGCATCTTATGACTGCCGCCTACCCCCAGCCCAACAGAAGAAGGTGGCCAAGACCCAATGTTTCCCAAGCCCCAACCTAGGAACAGAAGGCAATCCAGGTCAGCTCATCCTTTCCCATTACAGAATGGGAGTTTTGCTGGCAGCACCAACAAAGATAAAACAGGAGCCCACTGACAAGAGAACAGTTTGGGGAAGCACTCTCCCTCCCTGCAGGGCCCTAGGAGGTACTCTTCATCCCAGCAGGATAGAGACTCCCTACCCTCACCTAGAGGTACCAGATAGCATGGCCTGGGGAAACGCCTTCATCAGCACCAGCAGGGACCAGTGAGAGCCCCAGCTACATCAGATAAACCAAGCAGACCAAAATAGTAAAAACAAAGGCTCTAAAAAGAAACTGTCAGTGGAACCATAACCCACAGAAGTAGATCTCAACCTGTGAGCTAAACCTAAATAGGGTGACTGTCCGGTGAACGAAAAGATTAAATAGGACCCAGAGTCTCCTAATATAATAGACAAAATGTCCAGAAGAGAACTGAAAATCACCCATTATACCAAGAATCAGGTAAATCACAACTTGAATGAGAAAAGATAACCAACTGACACCAATACCAAGATGAATCTGATGTTGGAATTAGCTTACAGAGGACTTTCAAGCAGCCATCATAAAAATGCTTCAATAAGCAATCATAAATTCTCTTGAAACAAATTAAAAAATAGAAAATCTCATCAAAGAAACAGAAGTTATAAAGAATCAAATGAAAATGACAGAACAGCCTAGAAGAGGAAATTCTTCTATTTTAAATTGCCAGGTTGGTATCAATTTAACACCCTCACTTCCTTGTCTTTTTCAGTCTTTTCTAACTTTATCCAGAAACCCTATGATAACCTTCCTACCACAAAAGGCCCAATCCTTTTTCTGGTATTTTAAGAAACCCTCAAAGTAATCTTCAATTTTTCCTTACCCTATACTTCTACATCCAATCTATTATTATAAAGGAGATTCAACACAGAATGCAGACAGTAGCAGATACAATGATTTTCAGGCCCCCCATTAGATACTTACAATTTATAATATTTAAAATTCTTTTACCAAATATTACCTTTGCTCTTTTGTAACACAACTAACAAATGAACTTTGTTAAAGTCAAAGTTGAAATCTCTGACCAAGACTCTTTCATGTATAAGATACTTGCTTGCATCCTAAATCCCAATTCTACCACTTTGTCGCTTTGGGCAAAATTCTTAACCTTTTTGTGCCTCAGTTTCCTCATTTGTAAAAAAAAAAAAAAAAAAAAAAAAAAAAGAGGGATCATCTAGTATCTCTCTCACAAAATAATGCCATAGGAAGATCAAAGGCAGCTTCATGGGGAGGGGAGCAGGAACTGGATAATCTGGGACTTAAAGGCAGAAAAGGGCAGAGAAAGCTTGGTGGTGCGAAAGTATGAGGTACACATAGCCTAGTAGGGTGTAATAGAAGTTATGTGGGGGTGGGTTGGAAAATTTGTGGCTGGAAAGGATCAGGATCAGATGGTGGAAAGCTCTGCTAATGAGTGTAGACTTTGTTGTGCAAAAAGTACTTTGAAAAAATGACCATTTATGTGCTCTACCAGGTTAGCAGAGGTGAGCCTTCTAAATTGTCAACCAATAGCCTATCCTTGATTTCTCTGATAAGAAATGCTGTTCATCACTTATCCACTGTACTTTTTAAATAGAATAACTAAAAATTCATAATCATTAGTATTTTGCCAACACAAGGCGTGAGGACAAGTCTCTACTCAATAAGAAAGCCCAGAGCCTCTGGAAGAAGGGCCAGGCAAGAGATTACCAACAGTGTTGTGGAATCAAGTTAGTTAGCACCACTCTAGCTGGTTCATTGCTTTGAGGTTCAACTTGGAATCTGACCCGAGAGATTAAATTCAGGAAGGGAGAAATGTCTATGCAGCAGAGAAGAGTTGGTTCCCTCTGGACACTGCCAGCTGGCCAAGCTACACCTCTCCGAGCTCACCATGCCTTAGTAAACATATTTCTGTTTGCCATAAGCACTGAGCAAACCCACAAAGCCTTCCCAAAGTGTCTTCAACATCAGAGCCTGAGAGGAGTGGTCCAGAGAAGAGAAATGGTGCTTTATGATTAAAAGCACCAAATACAACCTCAAAGTTATGTAAATGAAATGTATGAAGTATACAGGAAAACACCTTTTCTTTTAAGCACTGTTGGAAGGAAATTAAAATAACAAAGTATGCATAAAGAGGTTTTTAAATTCTAGGATTATATAAGGGCAAACTTTTATCTTGGTGTAAACCAAGCTATGTGAATGAGGGAGGTGGGTGGGCTGGTTCAGGCTCAGAGGTGCAGTCTCCTGGTCTGTGAGCTCCATGCGGGCAGGGACCATGACTCTCTCTCTCTCTTCTTTTTTTTTTTTTAAGATTTTATTTATTTATTTGAGAGAGAGAATGAGATAGAATGAGCATGAGAGGGGGGAGGGTCAGAAGGAGAAGCAGACTCCCTGCTGAGCAGGGAGCCCGATGCAGGACTCGGTCCCGGGACTCCAGGATCATGACCTGAGCCGAAGGCAGTCGCTTAACGAACTGAGCCACCCAGGCGCCCCGGGACCATGACTCTCTTGATCATTGCTATATTCTCAGGGCCTAACACAGTGCCTGGCATGCTCACAAAATACTTGTTGACCAAAAATGGTCTAGTCCCCAGCTTTCTAAGTTCAGAAATACAATGTTTTTTTAGTTCACTGAGATTATGAGATTCTTAATTGGGTGGGCCAGCCAGAACTGGTTTAATATCAGCCAAACTCAATGGAGACACACTAGATCTTCCCCCTCATTTTTATCCAGGAGCCTTTCTGTTCTGTCATTTATGCAGAGCTGTCCTTTCCCTACATCGGAGCATCTGGGAAACAGAATCCCTAAATCAGGCTATCCCTCATCAGGTACAAACGTAGAGCTTCTAAAGAAGGTTATCACCTGCATATGTAGCAAGCCCAGCTTTGTAACAACCAAAATGTCTGTGCCAGGCCAGTGGGGCGCCTTCCATCCTGTGGATGGAGCAATCTGTACTCTGACAGAGTCCAAATCCTCCTAGACTCCATGCAGACTCCCAGTAGGCTGCCTCTTTGCAACATTCTTCATCTGAACACATTATAAACCTCCAGCTTTTATGATTTTTCTATTTACAAGGCTTTAAAGCTTGTCTGCTTCCTCATGACCAAGGAGAGACTTTCATCTACATATGCTTCCAGAGGACCGCTTGGGTTTGGTCATCTCTGCATGGATGGGCACCAGTTTTCAAGACCATTTTGGTCTTAGCAGCAAACAGTGAGTGAGGCAATATCCTCAGAGAACACCAGGGTACTAATTGATATCTTTGGACTCATGACTCTGTGTCAAAGTCTGGTTTGGATTTTTGTTTTTCCTTAAATGCAGTATCTTGCACTAATTTTCTGCCCACTTGGCCTCATAAAAATTTCAGAAAAATCTCCCATCAGCATAGCTTTAGAAAGGTCTGGGTAATTCAACACATCACAAAATGAGCCCCAGGCAACACTGTGGCAAGCCACCACTCTCATTTACCCAGAGAGGGGGGCTGAACTCCAAGCTTGCCTCCTATTCTTAAGCCAGTTTCTACCCAGGACCAAATTGTTTCTCTAACCTGTGATGGCTTTTTACTGAAAAGAAAATGAGATAGGGAGAACACAGAAAACTTTGGTAACGAATCTTGTCAGTTTTCTTTTTTTAGTTTCAGCTAATTTTAGACTTATAGAAAAGTTGCAAAAATAGTAGAGTTTCCATATATCCCTGACCCAGGTTCCCCTGAGGTTAACATCTTACATGAGCCTAGTGCATTGAACGGAACCAGGACATTAACACCGGTTCAATACTATAAACCAAAAATCTTCTTCAAATTGCACAAGCTTTTTTCTACTAATGTCCTTCTTCTGCCCCAGGATGCTATCCAGAATGCCTACTATATGTAGTCATTTCTTAGTCTACTGCAGCCTGTGACAGAACCTTGATCTTTCCTTGTCATTTGTGTCCTTGACACTTCTTAAGAATATTTACCCGTTATTTTAGGGGCGCCTGGGTGGCTCAGTCAGTTAGGTGTCTGACTTTGGCTCAGGTCATGATCTCAGGGTCCTGGGATCGAGCCCTCCTGCATTTGGCTCTGAGCTTAGTGGGGAGTCTGCTTCTCCCTCTCCCTCTGCCCCACCCCCAGCTTGTGCTCACACTCTTTCTCTCTCTCAAATGAGTAAAGTCTTTAAAAAAAAAAAAAAAAGAATATTTATCGGTTATTTTGTTGAATGTCTCTGATTTGGGTTTGCCTGATGTTTTCCCCTGATTACACTGAGGTTATGCATTTTTTTTAAGTCTTTAATTCCAGTTAGCACAGTGTTATATTAGTTTCAGGTGTACAAGACAGTAATGCGACACTTCCATACAACACCCTTTGCTCATCATGGCAAGTGCACTGCTTAATCCCCTCACCCATTTCACCCATCCCCCGAGGTTATGCATTTTTGACAAAAATACGACGGAAATGATGTTGTGTTCTCCTTTGTGCATCATACCAGAGGGTTCATGATAGCAATATGTCTTATTACTGGTGATTACTGGTGATTGACCTTGATCGTTTGGTTAAGGTGGTTTCTCGGCTGCAAAGTTACTACCTTTTCTTTCTTTTATAGTTAATAAACATTTTGAGAGTTTGAAATGATGCAAATTCTGTCTTAAGGGACTGTCTCCCTCATTCACAAGTCTGCTCACTTTCCTTAAAAACTCTAAGAGATTAGTTGATATGATTTCACTTTATTATTTCTGTCATGCAAACACTTAGCTATTACTCTTTTGTTTGTTCAAGGAGTTATATTTTTCTTCTGCTTATAAAAATAGCACGCTGTCATTGTAAAAAAAAAAAAAAATCATCATGGAGAGCTCATAACCGTACTTTTAGAGATTGGTACTTGTTATGGACTACATGTTTGTGTCCACCCCAAAATTCATGTTGAAACTCTAACTCCCAATGTCATTACATGGGAGGGCCTTGGGAGGTGATCAGGTCATGACAGTGGAGCTCTCCTGAATAGGGTTAGTGCCCTCACAGAGGGGACCTCTAAGAGCTCTTTCTCCTCCCCACCATATGAGGATATAACAAGAAAAAGGCCACCTGCAACCCAAAAGAGGGCTCTCACCAGAACCTGACCATGCTGGTACCTGATCTCAACTTCCGCCCCTGCGAACTGTGAGGAATAAATTCCTGTTGTTTATAAGCCACCGAGTCTGTGGTATTTTGTTATAGCAGCCTGAACTAAGACAGCATTATAGTTTGACATATATATACACACATATATATATATATATGTATGTATGTGTATATATATATATATATATATATATATATATATATATATATATATATTCCAGTGAACCTTTTCTCCTCTTTTAATACCAATGAAGTTAGATGCCATGGACTAAAATCCCAACCCCACCACAGACCCCAGGCAAGTCACTTACTTTTGTGTGCTGGTTGGCCAGCATGTTATTTGCAGATGGGGTAAGCAAAATTAAATAACAGTTTTTTTGGAAGAACTATTCAGTAAGGCAGAAATAAAAATTTTATAGCCTGTATTTAAGTGAAAGCAATCCAACACTGCCATGGGGAGGGTGGGGTCACACAGTGGACGTCTGCAACTCCAGATGCCACATCGGGACCAAGGTTAAAGTTGTCCATTGCTGAATTCCTTAAAAACTTGGGGGAATGCTACCTGGCTCCCAGAATTTACCTGTTTCTAGTTTTTCAAGTAAGGCTCCAATAGTCTATAAATTTATCACTTTTTTGTGTGGTCCGAATGACAATCAGGAAAAGGTCATCTCTCCTATCTTCCCCCAGGACAAGAGCAGCAGTAATAACAAGAGCAGCTAACAAGCATAGAGCACATGACATGCAGTGGACACTGTTCCTCCTGAGCACTTCAGAAGCTCTAGCTCATTTACTCCTCATCACAATCCTTGGCAGTAGGTATTATTATTATTGCCTCCAGTTATAGGTGAAGAAACTAAGGCATAAAAAGGCTAAGTAACTCCCAAGGTCACTCAGCTAGCTAGTAGCTGGTAGAGCCAGGATTTGAACCCAGGCAAACCTAGTTCCAGAGCACATGCTCTTAGCACTAGGCTCTCCTGTTGTCAAAAGAGTACAAGAACACATTATCATTCAGAAGAGAGGCACACACCATGAATTAGAGTTCTGGACAAAGCTGAATTGAACAAAAGACTCAAATGACAGAAGAAAACCACTTCCAGATACGGAGAGACCTCAGAGAAGAAACCAGGAGAAATTCCCAGGATCTCACATAATTAGTGATCAAAGAGGGTCACTAAAGACACAGCCTGGAAATATCTGAAAGCAATGTGCAGAAGGAAAGAGAAAAAAAGAACTCCAAGAAAACAAGTTAAACAAGCAGATTATGTGAAAGGGAATCCAGCAGAGTTTTGACTCTTTTTTTTTTTTTTTGGTAGCAGAAGCCCAGAAAAAAGGCAATGTAAGATATAAGACCCAAAGAAAAAAAAGATGAGCAAATCAAAACACTTCAAGCTGTCATCTGTAAACAAACAAAAATAATGCCACCCCACAGACCAGGTGTCCTGTCACTCCTCTGCCACTGAGCCATCTCCAAAAACTGTACTCAACAGCCACCTGCATCTCCTTAGCCCCTCCTGACTCCAGTGTGAGCCGACTTAGGAACTCTGTGGGAACTGGGCATGCTCACATTACTACCTGTTGTCTAATTGAGAAAACCAGTGGCTTGGCTTCTTCTTATCCTACTGGACCTCTAGGTAGCCATTGCTGGCCACTGCCCCTCATAGGAAATCACCTCTTCCACATGGCTCTTTTCTACTTCTCCCCCACCTCTTCCTCTAGCATTAATTTGGCATTTTGGTCTAGTTTGCAATCCCATTTACTAGCTTAGTAATGATGCCTTGGAGTCTTAGTTTTCTGGCCCACAAAGTAGAGTAGCAATAATTTCCATACACAGGCTACAGAGAAGATAAAGGAAGCCATCTGAAAAAGCTCTTGTCGCCCTATGTGGGACATGTACTACAGTGCTTAGTACATCTCAATTTCCTGCACATAAAGAACCGGTCTTTGCCCAGAGACATCCTAAGCCCTTTTTATTTTCTGTCTACATGTTCTACCTGTGGGTTTACATCTATTCTCATGATTCTGACATCCTTGGAGCAAGCATTTCCCACCCCTTTATCTCCAGCCCTCACATCCTACCCCTGACTTTTTGACCCATGTTTCCAACTGCCCCTAGATATGTTTCCCTAGCTCTCTTCAGGAGTTCTTAAATTCAACAAATCCTACAATAAACTCTTCTTTGTCTCTCTCCAAATGAATCTCTGCAGTCCCCTCGGGACCCTTTACCCCACTCCGTAAGTTGGCCGATATTTCCACCATCTGTTATCACCTTCCCTAAAACAGACCAACAAACCTCTCCAGTCATCCTCTCATTGTCAATCTCACCTGAGTCAGATATTAGCATTTTTAGACACTGCTTCAAAACACCTCGTGTTCTCTTCTCCATCACCACTGCTACCACCTTGTTCAGTTCTCATCACCTCTTACCTGCATGACTGCCAGAGCTGCTTAACTGACTTCCTGCAGTCCATGCTTCACACCACAGCCAGAGTTATCGTCCTAAAGACAAACTTGAGCGTGGTAATCTCCTGCTTTAAAGCCTCTGTGACACAGCCCACAGGATCCAAATGGAAACTTGTTGGTCAAGCACTTGAGGTGCTTCACAATGTGGCCCAACATCCCTTTGTTCAGCCTCTCTCCAGCCAGGCTTTGAAAAACTTGGGCAATGAACTTGGGCACCTTCAGGCCCTACCCCTTTTGCTTTATCCTCTATCTCACAAAGCTCTACTGGTACAGTAGCAGCAGCTCCCAGGACGCCTTCACTGACTCACCAAACCTGACTCCGACTCCCTCCCTCCCTCCCCCCTTCCCTCCCTCCCCCCTTCCCTCCCTCCATGTCTCCAGGACACCTGACACATCACATCTTTTGCCATTGTTAGTTTGCATGGGGGCCACCTCCTCAACCAGAAAGGGGACCTTGAAGGCAGGGTCAGAACCACCTTTATCTTCGTTATCTCCTGCACCTACCTCAGCTTCCATCCAGCTCAGAGTGACACCTCAGTGATCGTTAATTAACTGAATTCAGGAATAGCGAAATACTTATGAGTACCAGGCTGAACCCCAGAAGAATGAGTACACCTCACAGAACAAATGTTAAATGTGAAAGGAAAAAATAAGGGGGTAGATAAGGAATAGGGAGAGGGGGTGCCAAAACAGGGAGAAACAGAGTTTCCTTATATGGAAGGAAAGGAAAGTTCCTGCTTTTGCTTTGATGATAGTAAATAAATATAGAAACAAATGTTATTTCTGGCACTAAGAAAACTCAAAAGATTGTTCACCTTTAAAATCTGTTTAAAAGTTAAAAGGAAAGAAAAAACATTTCCCCAAAACAAAGGTGTAACAGAAAAGACACAACTAAGAAATATAAAAATCAAGAAGTTATGTATAGAAAATATAACAAATGCAACAGCAACCATGAATTAAAGAGGATAAATTTAGACATAAGTCATAGAATCTTCAGGATTAGTTTAACAGAAGACAAAACCCAACAATATTCTGCTTGAAAAAGATAAGCTCTGAAATGACATTAATGAAGTTAGAAAATGTTACAAAATCACCACACAAGGTATCTATGGACAATGAAAAGAACAGAGGACAAACATTGCTTTGAGTATTGTCAAGAAACAAAAATAAAAACTAAGCACACAACTAATAACATTGAAAAACAACCAAAAAAACCCAGAGAAACTTTTTTTTTTTTTTTTAAGAAAGGAGTTAGTTATTTTGAAAGCAAAAACCAAAATACTTTGGAAGGAACCTTAAGAAACAGACGGGAGTTGCTGCTTAGGAGAAGGAATTGCCTGCCTGTGGAACAGGAGTAGGAAACTGCTTTTTCACTGCCTCTTTTCTTACTTTAAAAGTTTTATATTTCTATTAAAAGTTTCCGTGAAGAGACTAAAAGTGATACTATGGTAAATTTAATTTTTTAAAAAAGAAATGCAGGAAGTTGGAACAACCAGACATAAAGAAAGGCAATAAAGTTGTAGGGGAGTGGATTGTGTTTATTAAATTTGGAGGGGCACCTGAGTGGCTCAAGTCAGTTAAGCATCTGACCCTTGATCTCAGGGTCTTGGGTTCAAGCTCCATGTTGGGCTCCACACAGGGCACGGTGCCTACTTAAAAAAAAAAAAAAAAAAACTAAATAAATGGATTTTCTATTAAAAATGTAAAATTCTAGGGGCGCCATTTGCAACAACATAGATTGATCTAGAAGGGTATGCTGCTAAGTGAAAGAAGTTAGAGAAAGACCAATACCATATGATTTCACTCATACATGCAATTTAAGAAACAAAACAAACGGACTAAGAAAAAGAGAAACAAAAAAACAGACTCTTAACTATAAAGAACAAACAGATGGTTACCAAAGGGGAGGTGGGTGAGGGGGATGGGTAAAATAGGTGATGGGGAGTAAGAGCACACTTATCATGATGATCACTGAGTAACATATAGAATTGTTGAATCACTGTAGCATACACCTGAAACTAATATAACACTGTATGTTAATTATACTGGAATTTTAAAAAATTATTAAAAAATAAAAAATAAAATTCTGATGCTATGCCTCATCCTAGACAAATTGTCTCAGAATCCCTGGGGGTGTGACCAGGCATTAGTATTTTATAAAGCTTCTGAGAGGATTCTAGTGTGCAGCCAAGCAGAGATATCACCAGCACATGCTTATATGTTTAATTATCTAAATACCTAAAAAATACAGTGCAAAAAGTGTAACCGTTTGAGATGTTAGCAAATGGAAAGACAAACATTGCTGTAAGGGAATGGGAGTTCAACCTGAAAGGGGATATAATTAGCTACTGTGCAAATGTCTCCAATACACTGCAATTCAGGCAAAGAAGCAGGCAGTTGCCTAAGTTATTGGAGGGGGACATGACCCACAGCCACAACGAAATAATGGCAGCAAGAGGTAGGTAGTCTCTGCTCAAGTGCTAGTGAGGATAGGAAGCATGTATGAGGATTCAACAGAGACTGAGGTGGAACAGGATTACCTGCATACCTGTATGAGGTTAGATGTGAGATAAATTCCTAGAAATGCAATTGCTGAGTCAAATGTATGTGCCTTTAAAAGTGAAAGGTCAATTTCAAAAGATCTTAAAAGTGAAATAGAAAAAGCATGATGTGTAGAATAAATAAAACATCTTACTTGATAGGTAGGAGTGGATCAGGACAAATGAGCTCAGCTGGAGCGAGACAAGATGGCTCAGTGTTACCAGGTAGTAAGTGCAGAGACTAACATAACAGAGAATTCCTGGTGATTCCAATTTGGCTTTGCCCTTCCTATTAACTTTGTTCCCTCAGCAGAAACCTAAAGGAAAAAGAGGGCAGGAGCCATGTGCCTATCTGAGAGGAAAAGGTTTTTTTTTAAAGATTTTATTTATTTATTTGACAGAGAGAGAGAACATGCGAGCAAACGCGCAAGCATGAGCAGAGGGAGCAGGAGAAGGAGAAGCAGACTCCCCGCTGATCAGAGAGCCCAATGCAGCATGACCTGAGCCGAAGGCAGACGCTTAACTGACTGAGCCACCCAGGCGCCCTGGAAAAGATTTTTTTTTTTTAATTTTATTTATTTATTTGAGAGAGAGAGAGCAAGTGCCAGCGGTGGGGAGGGGCAGAAGGAGAGGGAGAGAGCGAATGTCAAACAGACTCCACACAGAGCCCAAAGCGGGGCCTGATCCCACAACCCTGAGAACATGACCTGAACTGAAATCAAGAGATAGACACTTAACCAACTGAGCCACCCAGGTGCCCCCTGAGAAGAAAAGATCTGAGGCAGGAGCATTTCTGGATCGACTGGGAGAGCAAGGAGACCAGTGTGACTAGAACAGTTGGTGGGAAGGTGAGCACTAGAAAATGGGCATAAAGTTCACTTGTGAATAAGCTTGTCTTATGCCATTTCTAGTTTGGAGGATTCACATACAAGGCCACTAAACAGTTTTTACTCAGTCTACAACTCAAAATTAAGGAATGAGCATGCTGGAAGTTGTCATATATCTAACAGTAGCCCTGTGGCAATTCACCATAAGGCAAGAAGTTCCAGAAGTGACAACAGTAGAAACATATCCATGGACTGTGTGGCCCCAGACTTGTGGAGGAGTGATGTTGCCATGAAGTTGTCAAAGTCAGAATGATGTGCACAGAACTTCCAGCATTATGTACCATCAATGGCTCTGACTCCATTTCTTCCCTTTCCAAAAATTTCAACTCAGCACATGGAAGAAAAGTTCTTAACTTTATAGTGAAAAATAATGCAATAGATTTCCTTTGTTTAAAAAGTTTTAACAACAGCAGCAACAACAACAAAACCCCAAAGTCTAAGCACAAGCTGAGTGGCTTAATAAGAGAATAAATTGAGTTCACAACTCAATAAATAAATAAACGACCCCCAAAAAAACCTTAAGTAGGGCACATCTACTTCAGCAAGTGAAGGCTAGGTCTATTCACATTGATTATTTGCCAATCTGCTTTGTCTTTAGTATCACATTTAGCATTGAAAAACATTTCCTATTCCAGAGGGCAGCCTGAGCATATGACTTGGAAAACTGGTATTCAAATTAGTATTCTAGTTTTTTTTCAAGTCAGTCATTTAATAAAATGAAAGTTTAAGTCTCGCACTCAGACTAAAAGTTGGCCTCAGACTAAACCGTTACATTACAGAGACACGATACACAACTCAACTTTTGTAATACCCAGCAGTCAGCCTAAGATAATAACAAGTTCTCACCTAAGTTGTATAGTCAGTGCAGATTTTTAGATTAACAAAAAGAAGAATCATTTGATCAAAGAGCTCAGAAATAAAAATGGAGGGAGGAGAAAATAAAGAATGTTTAACAACAATGCAAAGACTAAATATAGCTCTGAAGACTTAGGTATTAAAAAGTCTGGTAACTGATATGGCAAGAAACTTGTTAAAATTCAGAAGCATACTATTTACCCAGGAAACATGCTTCTTCCTCCCTTCATTGGTCTCTCCAGTTTCTCCCTTCATTTCTTGCAGCCTTGTATGCATCTTGAAAGGTCCACGTGTTGCTTCTGCAGCTGCAGTTCAGTCCTGAGAAAGAAGGAACATACCATTACTTTATGAGAAGAGATAAAGTACTTTCTAGGAAGTGGAGTTATCCAAGCTCATCAATCTCCTTTCCTAATTCATTTCCACCACAACTATACACAAACAGAAAAACCAAGGCTGGGGGCGGAGAGGAAGGAGAGTAAAAGGGGTTGTACAAATACAAACTAGCAATTTGAAACTATAAAAATGCTAGGAGAAACTGAAAAAAATATAAATGGAAATAAGGCAAACTCAATTCTCTCTGATAATAGATCAGAACAAGAGGATTCATAAAATATGTAATTTTATATGATTCATAAAATCAGTGATTTTAACTCTTTCCACCAGTGAGTTTCCCTGTCCCTCTTCTAGCTAAGTTTGAGATGGCTTAACAGAGATAAGAAAATTAACCAACGTGTGGCCTTATAACTCCAAGAATGCACACCATTAAAAATGTGCTGTTTTCTAGTATGGAGGTTCCTTAAACAGTTGAAAATAGAGCTACCATACGATCCAGCAATTGCACTACTGGGTATTTACCACAAAGATACAAATGTAGGGACCCGAAGGGGTACATGTACCCCAATGTTTATAGCAGCAATGGCCACAATAGCCAAACTGTGGAAAGAGCCAAGATGTCCATCGACAGATGAATGGATAAAGAAGAGGTGGTATATATACACAATGGAATATTACGCAGCCATCAAAAGGAATGAGATCTTGCCATTTGCAACAACATGGCTGGAACTGGAGGGTGTTATGCTGAGTGAAATAAGTCAATCAGAGAAAGACATGTATCATATGACCTCACTGATATGAGGAATTCTTAATCTCAGGAAACAAACTTGAGTGTTGCTGGAGCGGTGGGAGGTGGGAGGGATGGGGTGGCTGGGTGAAAGACAGTGGGGAGGGTATGTGCTATTGTGAGCGCTGTGAATTGTGCAAGACTGTTGAATCACAGATCTGTACTTCTGAAACAAATAATGCAACATATGTTAAGAAAAAAAGAAAAAGAAGAAGATAGCAGGAGAGGAAGAATGAAGGGGAGTAAGTCAGAGGCGGAGACGAACCATGAGAGACGATGGACTCTGAAAAACAAACTGAGGGTTCTAGAGGGGAGGGGGATGGGGGGATGGGTTAGCCTGGTGATGGGTATTACAGAGGGCACATTCTGCATGGAGCACTGGGTGTTATGCACAAACAATGAATCAGGGAACACTACATCAAGAACTAATGATGTAATATACGGTGATTAACATAACAATAAAAAATTTTTTTTAAATGTGCTGTTTTCTGATGCTCTTCCATTCAAAGCCCTGGGGCTTTCCTGGCATGGATTCTAGTGGTACAAAAAATGGTCTAGACTGTGAGTTCCAGGCCAAGGAACCATGTTATCACCATCTCTGTCTTGACCCTTACCCCAATGTCATCCCACTCTGCCCAGTGCCAACGATGAGCACACAGTAACTCTCAGTGAATGCATGAGACAGTAACTATGTGTCTTCAACAAACCACTAGAGAAGCTTCATGCAATCTTAAAATTTCTCGGGAAACAGCTGAAAAACTACGGCTTTTGAGTTCTTTCTTTCTTTCCCAAAGCCTTCTCTTTGGTTGAGATGCTCATTAGCAGTAAAGTGGCCCTAAAGTGAGTATACCAGAGGCTCTCAGAACTTCGGATAGAACAGTGCATTGGCACACAAGAGAGGGTCAGAACTAGAAGCGTCTGTGATTGTAAACAAGTCTGCCCCTCACCAAAGCAGCTCCTACTCATCCTTCACCATTATTATTCCGTCTTTAATGTTCACATCTCGAGCTTTTACTCTGCGTCAGGCACTAAGAGCTTTAACTACATTAACTCATTCAATCCTTTTAACACCCATATGTAACAGATTTCATTATACTAATTGCCTGGGTGAGGAAACTAAGGCACAGAAAGGTTAAGCAAATTGTTCAAGGAAATGCATTATGCTGCTGTCAAAGGTGGGGTCCCTGGGCAAAGAGAAACCCACAATAAGCAGCAGCGTCCTCTGCATACCTCACTTTTTTCTACTGCTGTCGTGGGAGAATAGCACCATGTCCAGTTAAATTTGCTTTTGTGGGAAAATTTTCCTAATTAATAATTTATTGAAAAACTTAACTTTGAATTCTCCACAACTTAAAAACTGATCTGATCTCTTCTTATTTTAAAACATTATCCAGTGAACATAACAAAAAGATCTTCCTAATTTTGTGGAAGTCAAAAGCAGTAATTATCATAAGCTGAATACTCATATTTACCCACAACTTCAGCTTATTATATTTATTCCAGATACTTTGCTATGCTTACCAGATCCCTTCTAACTGAAATCATGAAGCCCTTGCTCAAGCAAGGCATTTATTCTTCCACACTCTAGTTCAGTTGAGTGGGACACGATGTTAATGATGCCAAAAGCTGTGGGTTCAATCCACTACAAACCAGTTAGCTTTGTTTGCTTCATGTCTACAAACTCTTAGCCTGGATGGCACATTCTGGATCCTATAAGGAACCAGGTGGGAGTGTGCAAGACAACTAGCATAAAGCCATCTGCCGGAGAAACAAGTCCACAAATAACACAGGGGCAGAACTAGAACTATAGGATAGAAGCACCAATTTCATTATAAAGAAAAACTTCATGATCATTGGCAAAGCACTTCTACATTTTTGAGTTCTTCTCAATGCCAGATATTTTGCCAAAATCTAACCTAAAGTCCTTCATTCAAGAAGTTATAAAATAAGAAACTAAGATTTTTAGTTTTTGTACAAGCTCTGCTTGATTGATCTGAAAACTGAACTTTCTTATACCTGACACCAATTCCACTGACAATAAAGCATATGTGACGGTTGATGGTTTCAGAAATTGTTACAAAAATCTCTAGCAGTGCAGCACAGCAAACCACTAGAAAAATCTTATTGCAATTGCATGTATATGGCTTAGTCTTTTTATTATTATTATTATTATTAATTTGAGAGAGACAGAGATTGCATGAGAGCAGGAGCAGGGGAGAGGGCCAAAGGGAGAGGGAGAAGCAGACTCCCCGCTGAGCAGGGAGCCGGAGCAGGGCTCGATCCCAGGACCCCAGGATCATGACCCAAGCTGAAGGGAGACACTTAACTGACTGAGCCACCCAGATGCTCCTCTTTTAAAATTACTCTTAATTTTCATAAAACCAAAAGCTGTTTCATCTCCAAATAACATAAAGTTATTTTAAACATAGTTTCTTAAGTTAAATGAAGAAACTAACCAACGTTAGTCCATATCACATTTTAAAACAACCCAGGGCCCATTTTAGGAGTTTTACCAGCTTCTACAAATAAAAAAGGAAAAGCAAAACTATATTTCTTAATTGTTATTTTAGAAGGAAACCCACTTGGGATCATCTGTCTTCGAGTTTTCCTGCCCACAGCTGGAAAGAACTTTCCCAGTGGACAAATGCTATAAAGTACATGGGTTCCAACAGTCACAAGGTAACCATGACAGCAAAGCCACAGTTATTTATGAGATCATGAAAATGATATGATGTCATTTTTAAAAATTCACATAACATAAAATCAACCATTTTAAAGTGTACAATTCAGGGGCATTTAGTATATTCACAGTATCATGCAACCATTACCTCTACCTAGTTCCAAAACATTTCAGTCACCCCAAAAGGAAACCTTGTACTAAGTAGTCACTGCCAGCCCCCTGCTCCAGCCCCTGGCAACCACTACTATGCTTTATGTCCCTATGGATTTACCTATTCTGGGTGTTTCAGACAAATGTAAATCAGGCAAAAGGTGACCTTTTATGCCTGCCTTTTACTTAGCATGATTTTTAAAATTAATTTTTTTAAGATTTTATTTATTTGTCAGAGAGAGAGAGAGCACAAGCAGGGGGAGCAGCAGAGACAGAGGGAGAAGCAGGCTCCCCACCGAGCAGGTAGCCTGATGCGGGACTCGATCACAGGACCCTGGGATCATGACCTGAGTCGAAGGCAGATGCTTAACCAACTGAGCCACTCAGGCATCTCTAGCATGATGTTTTGAGGTTCTTCTATATTGTAGCATATATCAGTACTTCATTCCTTTTTTAAGAATGAAAAATATCCCATTGTATGGATATATCACATTTTGTTCATTCATCCACTGACGGACATTTGGGTTGTTTTCACCTTTACCTACTGTAAATAGTGCTACTATGAACATTTGTGTACAAGTATTTGTTTGAATATAGATCTTCAATTACTTGGGTATATATCTAGAAGCAGAATTGCTGGGTCATATCATATAGTAATTCTATATTTAACTTTTTGAGGAATTGCCAAACTGTTGTTCACAATGGCTACATCATTTTCCATTCTCACCAACAAAGCGTGAGGGTTCCAATTTTTCCACATCCTCACCAACACTTCTTTTCTGTTTGTTTGTTTATCATAGCCATCCTTGTAGGCATGGAGTGGTACCTCACTGTGGTTTTTTATTTGCATTTCTCTAATGACCAATGATGCTGAACATCTTTTCATAGGTATGTTGGCCATTTTTATATCTTCTTTGGAGAACTGTCCAATCAAGTCTTTGCCCATATTTTAATTGGGTTGTCTTTTTATTGTTGAGTTGTAAGAGTTTTTAATATATTATAAATACTAGGGCCCTCATCAGATTTGCAAATGTCCCCTCCAATTCCCTAGATTTTCTTGCCACTTTCTTAATAGTGTCCTTTGATGCACAAAAGTTTTAAATTTTGATGGAGTCCAGTTTAGTTTTTTTTTTTTTTTTTTGCTGCTTGTGCTTTGGGTGTCCTTTCTAAGAATCCATTACCAAATCCAAGGTTATGAAGATTTACCCTTATGTCTTCTTCTAAGAGTTTTGGCTGTTACAATTAGGTTTTTGATCCATTTTGAGTTACTTGTAGTATATAGTGTGAGGTTGGGATCCAACTTCATTATTTAGCATATCAATGTCCAGTTGTCCCAGCACTATTTGTTGAAGAGACTGTCCTTTCCCCACTGAATGGTCTTGGCACCCTCATCAAATCTCAATTGACTACAGGGGTGCCTGGGTGGCTCAGATGGTTGGGTGTCTGCCTTTGGCTCAGGTCATGATCCTGGGGTCATGGGATCCAGCCCCACATTGGGCTCCTGGCTCAGCGGGGAGCCTACTTCTCCCTCTGCCTCTCTCCCTGCTCATGCTTTCTCTCTATCTCTGTGTCTCAAATGAATAAATAAAATCTTAAAAAAAAAACCTCAATTGACTATAGATATATGGATTTATTTATGGACTCTCAGTTCCATTCCATTGATCTGTAGGTCTAGCCTTATGCCAATACCACCCTGTTTTGATTACTATAGCTTTTTTTAAAATTTAAAAACTTTAAAGAATGATTCCTCCATTATCTTTCTTTTGTAAGACTGTTTTGACTATTAAGAGTCCCTTGCAGGGGCGCCTGGGTGGCTCAGTTGGTTAAGCAACTGCCTTTGGCACAGGTCATGATCTCAGGGTCCTGAGATCGAGCCCCACATAGGGCTCCTTGCTCAGTTGGGAGCCTGCTTCCCCCTCTCTCTCTACCTGCTACTCCACCTGCTTGTGCTCTCTATCTCTGTCAAATAAATAAATAAATAAATTTTTAAAAATCCCTTGCAATTCCATCTGAATTTTAGGATCAACTTCTCCATTTCTGCAAAAAAGGCTGCCAGGATTTTGGTAGAGATTGCACTGAATCTGTAGATCACTTTGGATAGTACTGCCATCTTTATAATATCAAGTTTTCCAATCCATGAACATGGAATATCTTTCTGTTCTATGATGTAATTTTAACTTATCTTAAAATGTCCTTGATAAGGTAATGTAGTAACTTCCTTCCATATCTCTATGGTAATCTACTAACACCTGGGAGTAATTCACAAATATGAAGCTTACACTTGCCCTGGAGACCCCAATATTCATATCCCAGAGAAGGAGTGTCAGTTATTCAGGGTCTTATTGTTTGCTTTTGCCTACAGAAAAGGCAAGAACTCAAGGATCTCATTTTCTAGGGCGCCTGGGTGGCTCAGTTGGTTAAGCGACTGCCTTCAGCTCAGGTCATGATCCTGGAGTCCCGGGATCAAGTCCCGCATCGGGCTCCCTGCTCAGCGGGGAGTCTGCTTCTCCCTCTGACCCTCTTCTCTCTCGTGCTGTCTCTCACTCTCTCTTTCTCAAATAAATAAATAAAATCTTTAAAAAAAAAAAGGATCTCATTTCCCTCATTTAAAATTAATTTTCATCATTTTCAGTTCCTAGTAGAGGAATTTATACACAGGAAACTTGTATGCTCACTGATAAGAATAAGTTGTTTAATAGGCTTCATTAGAATGGTATCATGAACTTTCTTCCATATAGTTCAAATCCCAAAAAAATTGATTATGAAATATTAACTACTTTGCCAAAGAATGTGCTCAAACATACTTGGTTATTTAGAGCTTAAAGACTGGCAGGGGGAGGAGAAAGACTCCAAAGGTCTTTTCTCTAAAATTTTTTTACTAAAGTCTATGACAATACAATTGTTTGAAGTTATAAATGTAACTTGGGCCGGACACAATCTGTTCTTTCCTCTTTTTTTTTTTTTTTTAAGATTTTATTTATTTGAGAGAGAGCGCATGAACCAGGGCGAGGGGCAAAGAGAGAGGGAGAAGCAGACCCTCCACTGAGCAGGGAACCTGACGCAGGGCTTGATCCCAGGACCTCAAGATCATGACCCGAGCTGAAGGCAGACGCTTAACCAACTGAGCCACCCAGACGCCCCTGTTGTTTGTTCTTATTTCAAAATTATAACTGAAGATAACATAGTAACCCAGGAAAAATTACTGTGGCTTTTTCTAAGACTACTAATTTCAAGGAAATTATATATCCCCCACAAGTAAAGGTCATCTTAAGACCAACAGATTATTAGTCTGACAGGCAGTGATCACTTCAGTTCCCATGTTTCGTGTCCACTTTTCAAAGTTTCAATTTACACCTCTCAATTTATGGGTCACCTAGGACTCATGGTCCATGGTGATCCCAATAATATCAAAGAGTTTTAAGAATCAAACTGCTTATAAATAACTTCAATCAGAAAATGCCGGGTTTTTTTTTTAATATTTTATTTATTCATTTGAGAGAGCAAGCAAGTGAGCAAGCAAGATAGCACAAGCAGCAGAGGGAAGAAGCAGGCTCACCGCTGAGCAGAAAGCCCAATGCAGGGCTCAATCCCAGGACCCTGGGATCATGACCTGGGCTGAAGGCAGACACTTAACCACCTGAGCCACCCTGGCGCTCCTTCTATCTAGTTGTTAAATAAACAATCAGCAACCAAATCCTGGGGAAAAGACACCCAATTCCATGCATTTTGTAATCTATAATGAAACCAAAGGCAATAAAAATATCTTCTGGCAAGCGTTCAGGGTCAGTGCCTTGGCAGGGAATGTTAGCTAATGCAAAGTTAGAAAGTCTCATATTTGTTTTGTTTTGTTTTTTAACCAGGAAGTTTAAGTTGAAGAGGGCAAGGAAAAAGGAGGCAAGGGAAAAAAATAGACCTGAACAAGAAATGAGGGACAGAAGATAATCAGATAAGAACAGTGAGGTAGCAGACAGACAAAGTCCAGGGAGGGAGAAAGCCAGCCTAGGGTGTACAGGGAGTGGACTCCTTGCTGGCTGAGCCTGCTGCCAAGTGTCAGAGGACCCTTTCAGCAAAAGCTGGTCAGCATAACATCTGTGATCAACTCACCCTTCATGGCAAGAGTTTTGCCATAAATTCTTCTAGAACATGGCAGGTGGAGGGCGCCCTCTCCTTTGGTTCTGCCACTGCCTAATGAGGGCCCCCACAACATCCCATCCTCTAAGAGTATTTTCAACAAGCTAACTGAATAACTGTACTTCTCCCTCCACATTTCCTCAGCTCTGTTTGCACTCAGTTAACCTGAACTCTGTGTCAAGATTCAGGAGACAGATGGGATAAAGGGGCAATGCCCAAGGAAATGGGACAAAGGCCATATTCCCCTTGGCTGGTGACAGCACAGAGACAAATGAACTCTACAAGGAATGAGATTAGGGGAGGAGGTGCTGTGCCCTATTCTGTCACAGAGATACACATCCTGGACCTCTCAAACCTAGAACTCCCAATTCCTGCTCTTGGGTAATACACTGAATACCTGCATGTATGATGACCACTTGAGTCTTGGGCGGGGGGAGTTCTTCCAGTCATCAGACCATGTGCCCCCAAGAGGTCATGGGCTTTTTATATAGTTCATATTGGAAGAGCAGTCACAGGCTGCAGAGCTAACACTTCAGGTCCCCGGAGCCCCGATGGGCACTTGGGCAACACTTGCTGCAGGGCCAGCTGGGGTGAGGACGCACCCCACCCCACTCTCGGTGTGCTCAATGCTCAGCATTCCGCGTAACCTCAAACAGCTGCTGTGATTTGGTCTCAATGTGGTAGTGGCTCTCTTGTCCCTGACTGGGTGCCCTGAGCTCTTTCACTGCTTATTTTTGTCTTTTTTTTTTTTCTTTCTGTAAAAGGAGCTTTCAGTTAATCTGCAGGCCTGCCATTCTGTTCCCAGGACCTGAACTCCTGAGGCATCTGCCTTGGACTTGTCTGGCCGCTTTAGTTTTGTTCTCTGCTCTCTTTGTGGTGGTCTTAGTTACAAGCTCCTAGAAACAAGCCCTTAACTGCAGGGCAAATGCCTGATCTGCAAGCACCTCTAGACAGGAAAAGAGAAACAGGGATTTATAAGACAGCTACAAACTAACCATCCCTGATTTTAAACTAGCCCAAGCCTGGACACATCCTATATGTCTGTCAACATGAGCATGGATAAACAAATTGTGGGATTCATACAATAGAATACTATTTAGCAATTAAAAAGAAAAACTCCATTGCACAATATGGATGAATCTCAAAATCATGTTAAGCAAAAGAATCTAGACATAAAAGAATATATTATATGATTCTATTTATATGGAGTTCTAGAAAAAGTGTAATTAATCTATGGTGGTAAAAATCAGAATAAAGATTACCTCTAGATGGTGAAAACCGACAAGAAGGGAGCGTGAGGGAACTCTTCTGTAGTGACAAAAAGGATCTACATATTGATTGGGGTGGTATTTACATGGGTATAAAACATTTGTCAAAATTGTGGACTATACATTTAAAATCTGCACATTTTGCTGTATGTCAATTATATCTCAATTTTTAGAAATAAAAAACTACAAAGTCTTCATAAAAAATGGCAAAAAGACAGTTTTCCATTATGCTGCACTTATGTGACTGACCATAATAAAATATTTGAAGGACTCAAATATACTTTAGACAAAACAAAGATAAATCTCTTTAAAATAGTATAGAGGGACGCTTGGGTTGCTCAGTAGATTAAGCATCTGCCTTCAGCTCAGGCCATAATCCCAGGGCCCTGGGATTGAGTCCCACATCGGGCTCCTTGCAGGGAGCCTGCTTGTGCGTTCTCTCTCTCTCTCTGACAAATAAATAAAATCTTTTTTAAAAATTTAAAAAGTAGTATAGAAATTTATATGATCATATATAGTTCTTAAGACTGAATTATATAAATGTTCCCTCAAATTTCCCTTACTCTAACATCCAAGTTAAATATTTTAAGCATGTGTTAAGAGCATTAAGTATGGTGTAGAGAATGGAAAGACTAATTTGATATTTTTTAATGTGTGAAAAAATTTCCCAATTATAAGAAAAACACACATTCAATATAGGAAAACTGGAAAATATAGAAGAATAGGGGCAGAAAACTCACATAATCCAAATCATAAGTATAAAGGAGAAAAAGGAAAGGCATCTGAAAAATATCAACTACCCAGAAATAAGCCCTGTCAACATTTTGATACACATACAATTTTAACCAAATTGGGATCATGGTGTATATATTCTTACTTTTTTTCCACTTAAATATATGGAACAGGCATTTTCACTGAGCATTCTTCCCATTTTTTATTACTACTAAGGTTAAATATTTTCATGTGAGCATTGGCCATTCTTATTTCTCTGTGAGACAACTTGGCAATTTAAAAATATTTTTTTCTTATAATATACTTATTGTAAAAATTTGTAAAATACAAAAGAATATAAGAATATAGGGGGGAAAGTCACATAATCCAAGCTGTAAAAACAATTACTGTTCATATTTACTTCTCTTTGCACATATGTTTTTTTTTTAAAGATTTTATTTGTTTTTTCAACAGAGAGAGAGAGAGAGAGAGAGAGAGACAGCGAGAGAGGGAACACAAGCAGGGAGAGTGGGGAGGGAGAAGCAGGCTTCCCGCTGAGCAGGGAGCCAGATGTGGGACTCGATCCCAGGACCCTGGGATCATGACCTGAGCCGAAGGCAGACGCTTAACGACTGAGCCACCCAGGCGCCCATGCACGTATGTTCTTCTTACAGAATTGATATTCTGGACAAATCTGTTTCAGAGTATATCTTTTTTTCATTTAGCATCTTTAAAAACCACATAAAAATTTTCCCTATGTCATTAAAGTCTAAATATTTTTGTTAGCTTCATTTTGTTCATAGAATTTTACTAGCTGCATAGATGTACGTAATTTAACAACTGTTCAGTGTCAGGCACTTGAACATGTTCTTTGTGGTTTTGTTTTTATTTACTTTATAATGTGGAGATAAACATCTCTGTATATAAATTAGTGTCTTAACCCATGATTATTTTCCTGGGTTAGACTGCATTTAAATCCCTGGGTCAAAAAGTATGAACTTTTTTTTTTTTTAAGTAGGCTCCACGCTGTCCTTGAACTCACGACCCTGAGATCAAGACCTGAGCTGAGATAGAGAGTGGACGCTTAACCCAAAAGTATGAACATTTTTAAGGCCCATATTGCCAAACTGCATTGAGAATTATATCAATTTGCATTCCACAAACAGTATATAAGAATGTTTGTACTCCCACACCCTTGCTGGCATTAAATTCTCTCTTTCTCTGTCTCTTACACATACACTCCCACACCTCATAAGCTCCCCACCACACCTCCCACCATAACTACCACCCCAACACACCTTGCTAATTTGATAAGCAAAAATGGTATCTTACGACTTTAAATGCATTTTTCACTAATGGAATGAAGTCGTTTTTCATTTAGTTAAACCACTATAGCTCTCCATCTCTGAAGAGTCTGCTTACTCTTCCTCTTATATTTTTATAACATATATTCTTATATGTTATATATGGAATTGGAAAACTGTCTTTTTGCCATTTTTTATGAAGACTTTGTAGTTTTTTATTTCTAAAAATTGAGATATAATTGACATACAGCAAAATGTGCAGATTTTAAATGTATAGTCCACAATTTTGACAAATGTTTTATACCCATGTAAATACCACCCCAATCAATATGTAGATCCTTTTTGTCACTACAGAAGAGTTCCCTCATGCTCCCTTCTTGTCGGTTTTCACCATCTAGAGGTAATCTTTATTCTGATTTGTATATGTGACACTTTTCAGAGGCAACCAAAAAGTGTTTGGGGACTTCTGGTTCATGACAAATAATGGAGCATTAGAACGTACTTCTCCCCTTCCTTAAAATGACAAATATAAAAGACTATATAATTATTTATTATAACAGTAAGAATATATGTTATAAAAATATAAGAGGAAGAGTAAGTCCACAGCAGCACAGGATAAACTGGAAAGATGCCATGAGAAGAACAGTGAGAAATTCTGCTCCCCAACCCCAAGCCACCAGAACTGAATGGTGACAAGTGCTAACCACTAAAGGAACCTTAAACTTGAATCAAACAAAAGACTTCCAAAAATGTCAGTGCACCCAAGAGAACCATGGGGGGGAAACAAACCCAAATTCAGAGACAGTGGAAGCTGGGCAATATCCCAGCCACTGAGCAGGGTTCCTGGACTCTGAGTTTAATCCCACAAGAACAATTCCCACCTATGCTGAGGGAACCTGCTACCGTTGCTATTCTGATCACACAACCAGGGTTCTCAACTAAAGTTGCACAACAGAATCATCTGGGGAGCTTTTAAAAAATACCAATTGAGGGGCACCTGGGTGGCTCAGTCGGTTAAGCATCTGACTTTGGCTCAGGTCATGATCTCAGGGTCCTGAGATGGAGCCCCGCATCACATCGGGCTCCCAGGTCAGCAGGGAGTCTGCTTGTCTCTCTTCCTCTGCCCCTCCCTCTGCTTGTGCACACGCTCTCGCTCTCTCTCTCTCAAATAAATCTTTTAAAAAGTGCCATTGACATGCACATGGCCAATGGTTTGTGTAAAGATACTCATTATCAGTAATTATTGGGGAAGGCAAACCAAAACGACAATGAGATATCACCTCACATCTGTTACAACGGTTATTATCAAAAAGGCAAGAAATAATGAGTGTTGGTGATGTGGAGAAAAGGGAACCCTGTGTACTACAGGTAGGAATGTAATTTGGTGTAACCACTATGGAAATAGTATGGAGGCTCCTCAAAAAATTAAAAATAGAACTACCATATAATCCAGCATTTGCAGTTCTGTGTATTTATCTGAACAAAATGAAAACACTAACTAACAGGTATCTTTCTAGATACCTGCCCGGCCATGTTCACTGCAGCATTATTCACAATAGCCAAGATATGGGAACAACTTCAGTGTTCACCAATGGATGAATGGATAAAGAAAATTTAGTGTATATATACACAATGGAATATATTTCAACCATACAAAAGAATGAAATCCTGCCATTTGAAACAACATACATGGACTTTGAAGGCACCTTGCTAAGTGAAATAACTGAGAGAGGAAAAGATACTTAGATGTGACAGGAATCCCATTTATATATGGAATCTTTAAAAAAAAAAAAAAGCTCATAGATACAGAGAACAGACTGGTGGTTGCCAGAGGCAGGGGGTGGGGGGCAGGAGGGGTAAAGGATGGGTGATGTGGGTGTAAAATGAAATGGGGGAGAAGCTGAAAGAGAAGGCACAAAGTGACTGCAGAAGTCTTGGGTGATGTTGGCCTGCATTAGGGTACTGGTACTGGAGACGGGCTTTCTATGTTGTAGGTAGGATCAGCAGGCCTTCGGGTAGAGTGGGCATGAAGGACGGAGTTGTAAGGATGACTCCCAGATTTAGGACTTTAACAAATAAGTTCTTGAAGGCACCATTTTACCAAGATGAGGAAGACTAGAGATCAGCAAGTTGTCAAAAAATACGAAATGCCCTCTCGGTGCTTTTCCTCTGGAGTAATTTTTCATTTAAATTCTAAATCCTATGATAAGCTGCAAACACCAAGGGCAATCACATAATTTCGCTCTCATCTTCCCTACCAAGTAGCAATCTTCCTCGAGTACATATTTTTATGCATATTTATTTAACACTGTAGGATCAATGCCTCAGAGGTCAGTAGACACAAGTAGGCTCTCCATGCTTCTAATGAGGTCCACCTCTACATGACAGCCGAACATCACCTCTAGAAACCTAGGTCCATTATACTCAGTAAAACTGGGGAAACAAGAAACCTAATAAAATGTATAGTGTCTTTTGACTACTTTTCACAAGATAATTATTTTGATCAACCCTTAACTGGTATGTAATAACACTCAAAATTCAGTGCCTCACCAAAGATACTTCACAACTCTTTAGATGTCCCATCTTTGTGTGTGTGTGATTTTCTAATATCTTGGAAATGAGATCTCCCCTCAACTTGCATCTGTCCAACTGTGCTTCCCGAAGTCCGTAACATAGAGCTTCAGCTATCCACTAACTATGCAGTTGAAGGACTTCCTATTAAAGATGGCCCACCACTAAGGGCAAAGGCAAGTACATTCCCTGGGGAGGCCATCATGGAATATTACTCTATCTTATCTATGGTCTCAGTGAATCAAAAACATAAGCAATTGCATTCTCCAATCTCCAAGATAAACTCTGTTCAGAACATAGCTTCTCTAGGAACAGTGTACAGAAAGTCATAGAAAAAGGTCTTAGGTGGGAAAAGGGTAAGGAAAGAGGTAAAAGGACAAACTTTACCCTCTATACTTGCATATATTTTGGCTGTTACGTGTGTGTGTGTATGCGCATGCTTGTGTATTACTTACATAATTCTAAAAAGAAAAAAGGAGAAAGATTACCTAAAACCTCCACTTCTCAAACCTTTGTAATAGAAAATAGTTTCTCCAAAGTAATGAGAAATCTGTACTTGCTTCATGTTATAATTACTGAGTAATTATAAATATATAATAATAAGTAATGCTTATTACATAATTACTTTAAAAGGATTACAGTTGTTGATTAAATAAATGAATTCTAAAATATTTATTTGGTACTTAAAAGGCACCAAGCACAGTGCCATCCTAGACTATCTCCTGCTCTCAGACCACTCACTTCCCTGGCCCACCTCCTCTGCTCCAACTGCTTCCAATCCCACCCTGCCAAAAGTCCCAGCCAGCTTCCTCTCAAGCATAGAGCCGGCTGCCTACCAGATATCTGCTCTTGGATGGCCCTCTGCCTCCCAAGCTCAACACGTCCCAAACCCGAATCATCATCTCCTTCAGAGCTGATCCGTTTCCTTTATTTCATGTTTGACTGCAACTTTAAAGACACTCATTCATGAACCTGAAATCTCCATAATGGTAGTGACTTTTTGCTCAGTGCTATCATTGCTTTTGCCTAGAACAGTGACTGACACACAATAGACGATAAATATTTGTTGTACAAATAAATGGTTAAAATTGTATGCTATAATGTTAATCATAAACTTAGAAAACTAAAAAGATCTTGGGATGTTTCCCTAGCCAATGCCAAAGTTTACCAAAAAGGTGATACACTGGAGGTCCATAGGCAGAAACTGGACATGTTACAGCTGGCCAGAATGTTACCTGGAAAAAATAAAACTGGCCAATCAACCTGTACTTACAGAGAGGGCCCAGAAGTTTCCCATAGGTAACTAGCACTCCTATCTTATAACAGACAAATTCCTACTTTATATTAAATGCCTTTGACCCCTAGTCTATCTTCATCACCAGAGGTGTTGGGCATAGGCTGAGGGCATTTTTGCACTATAAGGGTGACTATCCTAAATTATCCTTAAAGCCCCTTTAAATTTCAGGACTCTATAATTGTATTTAACTATATGTACTTAGTAATTATTTAACATGAAGGTGTTAAATTGAATAGATACAAATATTGGAAAGTTGTAAGAAGAAATCATTTTTTAGACATGCTAAATAGTGGAACCTAACAAATATTCCTGAATATATGACCATTTTCAATCATCACCAGGCCACTGGTGAATAACTTAGTTTCAATTGTGTTGTTTAATTTAACTGTGCTTCCGATTTCAAGTTCATGAGTGAGTGGCTCCAAAGTCACAGTCAAACAGACAGGAAATAAAGGAGCTCCTTGTTTTATTTCAAATTTGAATTTAAAGGGCTGCTTACATCATTGCACTGTTACAGATCAGAGTGTCTTTCAGTACGTATCATTTTATTGATGAAGAAGACATCTGTCTTCCTTTGGGTAACATATCAAGGATGAGATTTTGTTGTACCAATAAAAGTATTGGATATACCTACAAAACATCCAAAATTTTGCATTTTCCTTTTAGCAGTTTTAAAAATGTTATTTAGTCGTCATATTGTTGACATGATCCAGGGTACCGGTGAAAGCTTTTTGTCCCCTAAATTGCAAATCCCATAGGGAAATGACCCTGTCTTACTTGTTCACTGCTATTTTTCGGGGCCTAGCAGTATGTCTGACAAATGCTAGGTGGTCAATAACAGTCTGTTGAACAAATAATGAAATTTCATTATGTAAATATTCACCTCTATCCTCTAATTGTAATGTTAGCAAAAAGACACACCTATAGACTAAAAACTAGTAATAAAAATTCCAAACACATTTTGAGCAAAGGCAACATTTGAACAAGTAAGAGGGTTTCAAGATGACCCGTATGAAAGAAAAGTTCTCATATGTTTGACAAAGTTCTGTTATGGTTGTTGGAAAATCTGCTAAATCTGTACTCACAACTTTGAATGTTATTTAGCTACTAGAACTCCAAAGCCTTCCTTTAAAAAGACTGTTAAGTCTAAAAAGAGATAGAGGATAAAAACAGTTTGCTTTGTTGAATGCTGATTATGTGCCAGGTACTGTGCTTGGCACCTTACATGCTTATTTCAGCTAATCCTCACACACAGCCTATGAAACAGATGTTTGTTATCTCCATGTTACTGATAAGAAATCAGACACAAAGAGGCAAAGGGACCTGCCTTAGGTCACACAGTGGCAAGGCAGGGGTTTCAACCCAGAGTATTATTGTTATTGTTGTTGTTGTTGTTAAGATTTATTTCTTCATTTGAGAGAGAGTGCGCACACATGCTTGTGGGCACATACACGTGAACAGCGGGAGGGGCTGAGGGAAAGGGAGAGAGAGAATCTCAAGCAGACTCCCCACTGAGTGCACAACCAGATACAGGGCTCCATCCCACGACCCTGAGATCATGACCTGAGCTGAAATCAACAGTCGGATGGTTAACCGACTGAGCCACCCAGGCACCCCCAACCCAGAGTATTGCTCTTAACCACCCGGCTATGCTGACAAAGCCAAGTTTCTCCTCCAATCATAAAATTGCCAGGGCAGCTGTGAGGTCCAAATGAGCATGTGGAAAAGTGGGTATAGGCACTCAGAAAATATTAATTACCATCTCCTTTCCTATGTCTCCTCTCCCCCTTTTTTCATCTAGAGGCTTCCCAACCTGACTCCTTAGACAATGCTCCCTAAGTTGTAATAAAGATAAGCAGTGACATAATTTGCCTCCTCCCTGCCTACAAGTTTGGGGAACATTAGGATATCTTAAAGAATTTGTGGTATTGTTTGATGCAAGCCACCAAAAAGGAATTAAACATATTACTCATAATTGGGGAAGTTAAATACACTGCCTCAGATCACACAGTTAGTAAGAGGTAGAACTGAGATTTGAACCCAGGCTTTTTTTTTTTCCCTCCATATAGTGCTCCTTCCACTACCAAAAGGGGAGTCACATAACCACAAGGTGGGTTACCTACAAGAAAAAGGGAAGATCAGAGAATAAAATTAACATTAAAATTTAAGAATATGTGGAAATGGATGAGAAATTCTGCCAGAGAAAGGCAAAACTAGAATACAAATGACTTTACAGAAGGAGGGTTATGGCAGCATCTATAAGTAGGTGTTATACTAAACCAAGTTAGCACAGGTTTGGAAAGTCTGGCTGAATCAATTTTTAAATTTTCTTCTCTTCTGGGATGCCTGGGTGGCTTAGCCGTTTAAGCGTCTGCCTTTGGCTCAGATCACGATTCCAGAGTCCTGGGATTGTGTTCCGCACTGGGCTCTTTGCACTGCAGGGAGCCTGCTTCTCCCTCTGCCTGCCACTCCCCCTGCCTGTGCTCTCTCTCTCTCTGACAAATAAATAAAATCTTAAAATATTTTCTCTTCTAACCAAAGATACAATAATTATGAGAGAAAGAACTACATTTTTCTTTTTTAATAACTTAGCGAGCACAGAGCATAAGTACCACATGAAAGCTGTGGTTATATAAAAACAGTAAGAGATTTAGAATATATGTTCTAAACAATTTTTATATGGACCATCAATTAAAATATAAAGCATGAGTCTTAAAAGACAATTCTGAGCAATCAGTAAATTTTTAATATATTGAGTATTAGATGATATTATTGTTATTTTTAGGTTAATGGCACAATAGTTGTCGGTTTAAGTTCTACTATTCAATCCTCATCATTACTTTTCAAGCTGGATTGAATATGGGCATCATCGCTTATTTTTTTACTGAAAATAAAGCAGCCCAATTACTATCAGCGTCAAGGCTTAATTTTTGTTGCTGTTGTCTTTCTCCTCTGATTGGGATTTTCCTAATTTAATGTCTAGTAACAGTACTCAACTTCCGGGACATATCTGGAAGACACGGTATTTACTATTTAGGAGTCAGAATTATCTAAACATATTAATCAACAATGGCTAAGTAGTCAACTCATTGAGACTAGCAACTTGTTTTTTTATTTTAACAGAGCTAGAGTCAAATTGTGTTTCATATGTTTGGAATGAAAATTTATTTATATTTGCCTAATTAAATTGTGGACATACCATAAAAGCTTCAATTATGCACCAGAATAGGTTCAGAATATTCAGTAAAGGACAAATTGGAGATTAACATTAAGTTCACCCAATAAAGTCCACTGCTTAGTGCTGGTAATGTTCTGCTTCTTGATCTGGGTGCTGGTTACACAGGTTCATTCAGCTTGTGAAAATTTACCAGTCTCTACATTTATGTTCATTTATCCCTATGCATATTATACTTCAATAAAAAGGTGGTAAAAGAATTTCTCTGTTAAGTTATATACTGAAGTGTCATCGATAAAATAAGATATCTGGAATTTGCTCTAAAAGACCGGAAGAGGGGGTGGGGGACGGTGGTGGGTAGGGAAGAGGGTGAAGGATGGGGAATAAGTGAAATGAGATTATAAAGATGCTGATATTGTTGAGATTATGTGATGGGTTCACGGAGGTTTATAATACATATTTGAAAATTACTATAATGAAAAAAATTGTCAAAGGGAAAGCATGACTGCTGCTGCAACTGTGTTCGCGTGTGAGCAGCTGAAAGAACAGGGAGATCTGGCTGACCATGAAAAACCATCACCGTGGAAAGGGAGGAAATTAATGGGTGAACTACAGCAGCAATGTCACTCCTAACCTGTCTCCCATATGCTCAAATGATGAACTCCAGGCGTAAGAGCTTTGAGGGTGTATGGAGAGAGGTTTTTTTAATATTCGGTGGGCAGAATACTTTCCAGGGTGGAGGCCACACCTACTATATTCAAAACAAAAAGAAAAGATGGTCAACACAGATAAAACTGAAGTGTGTGTGTGTATGTTGTGATAACCGCAACAATCAAGCTATAAGTTGCCTTGACTAGGGCAGTGGGTGGAATACACTTTGAAAGTGACTCTGATATCCTCTCTCCTCAAGAACACTGCATCCCAAAGGTCTGCTCGGGAAAGGAGAATGCTAGCCAGTTTCTAAGCACAACCTTTGAGCTCAGAAGGTGCTTAACCTGCAGAATGTTTCAAAGCAAAACTTCTCTTTCAAGAACTTTAGCAGAATACTTTCATCCTACAGCTTTGAGGAAATAAGAGCCTATCTCACAAAGAGGTAGGGAATCTCTAATGCAGAGACACACCCTATTGAGATCATACTGAGCTCTACAAAATAAGCAAGTGTAAATGCCTTTGTCATTCAAATTTTTACATAATAATCATCTCTTAAAATGCCCCCCAAAAGTCTTGGACATAGCATTCTCCGCTTTGTACAAAAGGCAAAAGAAGGGGCACCCGGGTGGCTCAGTTGTTAAGCGTCTGCCTTCGGCTCAGGTCGTGATCCCAGGGTTCTGGGATCGAGCCCCGCATCAGGCTCCCTGCTCAGCAGGAAGCCTGCTTCTCCCTCTCTCGCTCTCCCTGCTCGTGTTTCCTCTCTCGCTGTATCTCTCTCTGTCAAATAAATAAATAAAATCTTAAAAAAAAAAAAAAAGGCAAAAGAAAAGCACCTGTCCCCCAAGCCAAAAGATTAAAAAAGCTTGGAGACAAGGGGGATCAGATGCTCATGACCTCCCCAACCTGGGTTCCACAGAACTCACTTGCTAATCTATTACTGAAAGGCTGCCAGCCGCACAAGTATCTTTCAGTTCAGGAATTTCAACAATGCATCCATTTTCTCTAAATTCCAATAGAGTAAAAAAAAAAAAAAAAAAAAAAAGAACTGGGTGCTCCATAACATTTCTTATAAAAGAATTTTATCAGTAACACTATACTTTCTAACCAATGTTTAAAAACCTGTCTATTTAGTTTCTCTTTGGGTAACTTTCTGGTATACGAACCTATGCCAGATAAATAATTTTTAAAATGTGTTTGGTATATACATGATCACTTTATCAAATGTCCAGATAGCAAGAAACTTGAAAAGATATTAAATATGTTGCATGTGCTGGAACAAAGTGTCCAATTAAACATGCATGGATAGGCACACAACCACCTGGAAGCTGGTGAAATAGTACCACTCTTGTTTTCCTCACTTACCTAGTGAGGTAAGAGACGAACCTCTGTGTATGGGGTCAAGTAACTGCATCAGAGAGTGTCTGTTGGGGGCTCTGATGGGTATAAAAGAGCTATGCAGCCACCAAAGGATTTGTTTTCATGAACAACTCCAAAAACCTTGCCTCACTACTTAAGTATGACCTGATAGACCCACAGCATCAGCATCACCTTGGAACTTATTAGAAAGATGGAATCTCGGGTTGCACAAAGACCCATTGAATCAGAAACTGCATTTTAACCAAATTCCCAGATAGTCTGTATGCACACCCCAGTTTGAAAAGCCTGGGATTAGGGGATTACTGTCAATTTGAAGGGAGTTTTCCACAGAGCTCTTCCGTGGGCCACCCCTGTTTCTCAGTTTTACTGATGACTCACATGAGGATATTGAAGAGCCCTCATCAAATCCCAAGTGACACTAATCTAAAAGGAAACACTCAACTGCACAAGCACCTCTTAGAAGAAACCACGCTTGACAGCAGATCACATGAAAAGATATAAACAACTAGGGATTTGCTAACAGGAAAAAAAAAAAAGTAAGTCCCACTTGAATGTCATTACTGCAAATCAGACCACTTCTGGAGACCTGGCTGCCCATCTGGCCACATATTCTAACAGAATGACGGACAGCAAACTGACCACAGACAATGGTGAGAAACTGACTCAGAGGGAAAAGGCTCTGGAAATTCTATGATGAGGAATGGCTGAACTGGAGAATATTAAACCTGAAGAAGAGGTGACTAGGTGGGGACATCATGGCTATATTTGTATATTTGAAAGACTGTCTCGAGACATTTCATTCTACAAATGTGTTTCTGAGCATCTGCTATGTGCCAGGAACTGTGCCAGGAACTATGCCAGAAGCTAAGGACACAGAGAGCAAAAACCAGAACTGATCTCTGATTTTCTCGTTACCTGACCAGTGGAAGAAACATAACTGTTGCTTGAGAAAGCAGAACTATGGCTCATGGAAGGCAAGTAAAAGGGCAATGGCACCATACCAGGAACCCCTTCTGGCCAGAGGGCTCCAGCCTTGCAAAGGAGTGGACACACAGAAGTGGCTGAGCAGAATGGGTTAGGGAGGGAATGACCACCTCCCAGGGAAGAGCCCAGGGAGCTGCCAGGCCAATGCTAATATTCCAGGGCTTCAGGATAACTGGGACCAATATCATTAATCAAATATAAGATCTGTTCAGAATTACACTGCATTCAATTTAGCCAAGAACAAAATTTTTTTAAAGCTTAATCACAACTTAGGGTTTCAGCTAACTTTTGTATATAAACATCAATGATATCTCATTTCTCCTTTAGTAATAATTTTTCAAAATTGGACTTAATAAGAAATCTGCATTAACATTTTAAGTGACAACCTTGCTTAATGACTCACTTTAATTGTAATCTTGATTCAGTAACCCCTAAAACTAACATATTTAATGTTCTTTGATATACCTTTGAGTTGCTCATCTCATTTTTTAAGATTTTATTTTTATTTATTTGACAGAGAGACAGCGAGATAGGAAACATAAGCAGGGGGAGTAGGAGAGGGAGAAGCAGGCTTCCCGCTGAGCAGGGAGCCTGATGCAGGGCTCGATCCCAGGACTCTGGGATCTCGACCTGAGCCAAAGGCAGATGCTTAACAACTGAGCAACCCAGGCGCCCCTAGAGTTGCTAATCTCACATCTGAGAAATTATCCTAAAAACATAACAATTCCTTTCCTTCTGCCAGAAAGAATAAAAGAGGGAGAGGTGGGAAACTAGTGCATGAAGATGCAAATGAACAATGTTTATAAAGAATAATAATAAACCAATGTTCAACAAAACTGCCAATCTGTTTCATGACACGAGACAGGGTAAATAATATCCAACAAGTAGGAGAATGTTTAAGGTAAACTGATAAACTATTATAAATAATTATGAAGGTTAGACGGCAACATGGAAACATACTCATAATGACAAGAAAACAATATAAACTTGTACAATTCCAGCCATATAAAATTTATGTATGCATGCAACAAAAACTAGTGAAAAAAAGAAAAATGTAAAGTTTATTTTCTAGTGTGTTGGGATTTCTCTTTCTTTTGTTTAAAATTTCTACCTCAGAGTTCTCCCAGGGTGCCTGGGTGGCTCAGTTTGTTAAGCGTCCAACTCTTGATTTCAGCCCAGGTCATGATCTCAGGGTCATGAGATGGAGCCCCGTGTCACACTCTGTGCTCAGCACAGAGTACTTGAGACTCTCTCTCCCTCTGCCCCTCCTCTCCCTCCCTCTCTCTCTAAAATAAATAAACACAGAAGAAAAAATTTCTACTTCACTGTTGACTACTCAAAAAAATACTTTTACAATGAATATATCAGGAATTAAAATAATTTTAGCTCATATGTGTAATAATTTATACATCAGGGGCACCTGGGTGGCAGTCAGTTAAGTGTTGACTCTTGGTTTTGGCTCAGGTCTGATCTCAGGGTCATGAGATCGAGGCCCACAGGGGGCTCTGCGCTCAGCACAGAGTCTGCTTTAGTTTCTCTCTCCCCCTGCCCCTGTGTGCCCCTCTCCCTCCCACTGTGCTCTCTCTCCCTCACTGAAATAAATAAATCTTTAAAAAAATAATTTATACATTAGCAAGAAATGAAATGACAAAGATGACACATAGTTTGTGTTCAATTGGTCCTTTGTCTTTTATAAAGCTATTTAAGTTCATAAATAAACAAAAGTAAAAGATAATGAGGTTCATGTTATGAAAAGGGCTCAACAGTTGTGACAAGTAAAAAGGACTTTGTACAACAGCCGCCCGTGAACTTCGGGTAAAAGCAAAACTAAATTTCTGGATTCTATTTTGCTTTTCACCTTATTTGATCTCACTTAACATCATTCGTGCCAAGTTGAGTTTTTTTCCCTCTTTTTTCCCCTTCTCTTCAAGTTCACAGATGTGAAGAAAAAATGTGCAGCCCTTCCTTTACCGTCCTCTCCTGCTCTCCCAGCCATGCCATGAACTGTGGCTTTCTGGGGTGGGCTGCAGGCAGTCAGACCTGAAGGGTATCTGGCTACCGTCTGTCACCACAGGGATCACCAAGACTGGGCTGACTCAGGGCCAAGAGATCTGGGGTCAAATTTTCCACATCTGTAACACAGAAATACTACTACTAACCCCCAAAAGGTGACTGTGTCATGAGAAAGTCCCTAGCACATGGTGATGCTCAAGAAATGTTCACCTCATACTTTTTTCCCCACCTTCTACTACACATACATATAGATCACAGACACAGACCATCAGTTCCTAAACCCTTAGGACCCTGTGAACTAGGGGAGAAGTTCTAGGCAGACCCATATTTCAGCTCCTCAGTCCAAGCAGTTAATGAGTCCAGCTTTATCTCAAGTTAATAATGGTGTCCAAGTCACCAATCTCCTGGGGGGTGGGGGGAAAGAGTAGCCTCCCAAAGTCCCATCCTTCCAACTGTGCCACTGTTCCAAGCGTGGAGTTGGGAAACAGCACAAGAACTGAATCTCCAATACCAAAAGAGCTATTTTAACCTCTGAAAGAGTGCGAAGAGAACGTGGAGTAACCTACTCTCGCCCCCACCACCCAATCCTCATGCCTTTCTCGCTCTCCCAACTCCCAGGAAATGAGGACACTGAGGCCCACAGAGGGTGTGTAAGGCAGAGCCAGGACTGAATACAGGTATCTTCCTGCCAGCCTAACTTTAACCACAACAGCCATACTCTGTCCCGTTTGGTCTGTGCTAACCAGTTGCCCAAAGGCAAATCAAAGGTTTAGTTCTAGCCCACCATGACGGCATTAGATTTTTATTGGTTTAAGATGGTCACATGGTATCTAGAGGGGCACCAGAGACCACCCAAGACCAAAGAATTCTTAGAGGTTTAATCTCTTTTTATTGGGTCTGGAGACCTACAACTAAGGACCTCAGGTTTACTGTAAGCACCCACCAGGTGCAGAGCACTCTTCTAAGTGCCCTGGTGAGTTGCAAAGAACGATCCAATTCTTTCTTTTCAAAATTTACACTTTAAGAAAATCAGAGAGCTAAATATGAGGCACAGGAGAAGATACTGTACACAGAGCTTTACCCAGCAAAAAAAATGCTAGAGAAGCAGTATAGTAGTGTATTAAGAGCTCAAGGTACGGGTCATGCTGAAACATGGGAAAACTGGGCAAGTCTCAACTTTTCTAAGCCTCAGTTTCCTCATCATTAACATGAGGTCAGTAATAGCATCTAGTATTAGTGATATCTTTATTAACTGGGGTTGTTATATTAAACTAAATGATATGCATAGCAGTCCTTGGCACAGTGGCTGGCTGGCACACTATGAGGGCTCAGCCAACATTCGCTTTTATCATCAGACCCAAATGAAGTTGCTTACCTCTTCTGTGGCTAGAAATCAACTTCTGTGGCCTTACTGGTATCATTACTGCACCCCAGGACTTAAAAGCCTTTGTTTTCTTTTAGGGGGAACATATTACAATATTACCAAATGTAACAAAATGTTTTACGGTTAAGACCACTGAGATAAAAGGAGTCCATTAAATAGACATTTTAGAACTTCCACTTAGAGGTGGGTTTCAGCTGAGAGTAAATTCAACAAGAGATTGAGCCACCAGAAAAAACTAACAAAACCTTGGGATGATCTATTAGAATCCAGGTATGTACAATAAGGAACATCCCAAGAAACCAGCAACCATAGTCTGGAGGGGAAGGGCCTGGGGGATGAAAGTGATGATAGGTATCTTCACATACTTGAAGGGTTGTATATGTGCATATGGTGGGAAAAACTAAATAAATCCAACGGGTCAAAGGTCACAAAACAGATTATAGCTTTCTGTGAAGAAGAACGTTCTTGGGCTAACTGAGAAGTCTCCCACATGAAAAGGGGAGTTGGCATCTCACCAGTGGGCATACTGGAAAAACCCTATGTCACTTCCGACCTGAGAGTCCACAATCCTAATGTCTTGTTTGGACACCAGAAGTAAACATGCCCAGAATCAATACAGCACGGCTTGTGCATAAGCATTGCTCATCCTAATAACAAACTCCTGAGAGAATAAGATGGGGGCTCAAATTCAGCCACTATTAAATATACTTAGGCAGTCTTATTTCATTTGAGAGAAATTTACAGTTCAAAACAAATGACAACAACCCCATAGTGTTCTTTCTTAAAAACTAATCCCCTCCACACTCCATCAACAAGGCACAAGTAGAACCTGTAGCATTATTTTGAGTAATCAAACCAAGAGTCGCAGTTAGTCAAAGGCATCTCTCTGCCTTTTGCTCAAGTCAGGCTCAGAAAACTGAACGCTGAAAAAAATCAAGAAAGATTCTAAAAATCAAGCCACTGGGAAAAAAGTGATTCAACATTTTATTTTCTTTGTTCTACCTGCCAAAGGAAAAAAAAGGATAAAGAGGGTTTGGAACCGAGAGAAAGACAGAAGAACTCAGAAGGGTAGAAGAAGACATTTGGAGGAAATGAGAGTTTTGTGGCCTTAATCACCTTGCTGAAACTGCAGAGCTGTGACTTGCGTGCCTGAGTGTACACCACGGTCTCTGCTCATCTCTCTTTTCTCACTCACACTGTGAGCTGGCTAGGAGGGACGGGATCGAGGCAGAAGCTGGTCTTTCATTCACCCTGGTTGCTGCCTTCCAAGGCTATCACAATTCAGCCCCGGAACTTTAGTGCTCATTACCACAAGAGGCAACTGTAGCGTCGAACCCAGAACTGTGGAATCCAAAATACAAGGCACATAATGACAATTTTTGCAGTGGGAGCGAGAGTGTGAGGAACTAAATTTCCAGGCAGTGCAGGTCTTTGGAAGCTCTTCTGAAGCAATTCATATTCTTAAATTCTCAGATTTCTTTTCCTTTCAGAAGATGGAGACAATTCCTTCTGATCACAGAAGATATTATACTAGAATTCACAGACCTGAGACCCAGTGAGAAATGACCGCTCTACTAAAGGACATACAATCAGGTATAGATACCTTCATTACAAAGTGTGGCTTTCACCTAAACTGCAGAAAGCAATCTTGTCCTAGATCACAGGGCCTTTAGTCGTAATCCTAGCCTTCAAGCACAATTAGACTGGGGAGACAAGTAAGTAAGCAGGGTGCTAAGTGCTATCACTCTACTTTATGCTCCAGGAGAAATGGAAAAGGAGGAGAAGCGACACCTAACTCAGCCTGAGGGGTCAGGGAAGGCTTCTTGGAGGAGGGGGCACCTGAGATGAAGGTGGAAAGGCAAATAGGCATTGGTGGGATGAAAGGGGGTAGGGCTCTCTCTATTCAGAGTGGCACAGAGGAAACCCAGGAGGACCAAGGTCAGAAGCCTGGGAATGCCATCATTTCTGGGCTGGACTGAGGAGTTGGGGGACAACAAAGGGGCCACAGGATGAGGAACCAGAGAGACAAGGGGCTAAGGGGAAGAGCATCCCAAGGCAGTAATAGCTCACAGTGTGACTGGACACAAATCAAGCCAGGCAAGAGCTAAAGGCTTGGACTTGGCTAACCACAGAGGGCTGTGCCCTTTGCCCAAGACATTTCAGGAAAGTGGCAGTGACAGAGGCCAGAGCACAGAGGTTGAGTTGAGGTAAGGAAGTAGACACTGTGGATAAGGCTACTTGCAGGAAGCTTGGCTAAGAACAGGGAGTGAGCTAACAGGAAATATAGGATCCAATTTTCTTTACCAGCCTGAACCTCTACTTGGAGCTCCAGACTCACTTCTAAATTCCTCCTCTTCCCTCACCCACTACGTTCAATATGTACCGTGGCTTCCCCTCCATCCATTCTCTACAACAGCCAGAGCAGTCTTTTTTAAACTCTAAATTGGACCACGCTACCCCCACTCAAAATGTACAATGGTTTCCCACTGCCCTTAGAATAAAATCTTCACTCCTTGCCATGGCCTGACACTCTTGCGTGATGTGGGCCCCACTTCCCTCTCCGGCATCTTCGTAGGCAAATCCCCCTGCTGCTTGCCATGGACCAACCCAGCCTCTTTTCAGTCCCCAAACCCTGTAAGCACGGTGCAACCTCAGGATCTTCGCTCAGGCTGCTCCCTCTGCCTGGAATGCTCCTGTCTCACCTGCCCTCCTCCAACTGAAGTAGCCAAAAGGTGAATCACTCATAAAAGGAGAAGCCACCACAGAGGTCCTCCTCTACCCCATGCCCAGGGCTTTGCCTCCAACCAACCACAGAGTCCAGTTTTTCCAGCTCCCCGTCAGGGACTTTGATGTCACAGACTCAAGTCCTAGCTCATTTCTCTGCTGCCTATTAGTTGTGCGGTTTTTGTCAAGGCACCACCTCATCAGTTTTCTCATCTTGAAAAAGGTAAACAGTGTCTGCCTCCCCAGCTGTTAGGAAGCTCATCTCAGGTATGTAAACACCAGTTCTCACCTGCCTGTGTCCCCTGACCTGGGGGTTTCTCTCCCATCTTTGCAGTGCTGGCCTTCCCCAGGAACCAGTCCCAGGCCCCTTGGCCCTTCCCATGCTCTGTCCATCAAGGCGGGAGGAGCAGCCTGTCCGTTCTGTCCTAGCGCTACACAGGGCCCACCTCACTCTTCTCAGAGCCCCTGCCACCACTCCGCACATGTGAAAACCCACACACTCCAAATTCACCTCCCACCCAGTAAATGCCTCCCTCAGCCCTCTCTCTTTTGGCCTTGGTCACCAGCTCCCATCCTAAGTCTGGCACATAAAAGCCTCCCAGACAGTCATCCACATTTTCTCTTCCCCCACTCTGCTGGTGGGACGTGGGCACTCAGGGAAACCTTGGAAACCCTGTTTTGAAGATGGCAGAGCCCCCATCAGTCCGGGCCCCCTCCACCCCCACAGCTGATTGGATTTGAAATGGGCATGAAAATGTCGACTGTTTTAAGCCACTGAGATTCCAGCAGGGTTTATCTGTTATAGAAGCTAGGATGTTTCTATGTAATACATGCTGAATTTAGATAGTTGGACAGAATGGGGGGGCTCTAGTGGTAAAGAACATTTATACAAAAGCCTGAAGCTAAGGTTACTCATGGCCTCATGACACCAGCTCCATTTATATAGTACTTATCCTCTTCATAGTACTTTAAAATACATTTTTTTAAAGATTTTATTTATTTATTTGAGAGAGAGCATGAGAGGGGAGCATCAGAGGGCGAAGCACGCTCCCCGCTGAGCAGGGAGCCCGATGCAGGACTCGATCCCGGGACTCCAGGATCATGACCTGAGCCGAAGGCAGTGGCTTAACCAACTTAGCCACCCAGGCGCCCCTAAAATACATTTTCTCCTCTGACACAACCATCACCATCATCACTTACTATTGTTATAACGGACAGTTAACAAATGAAGAAGCAGACCTAGAGAAGGTGAGCTGTGTCCAAGGCCCTATAGCTAGCAAATGGAGGGGCCGAGACTGGACCAAAGGACTCCTGACTCTAAATCCAATGGCATCTTCCCTATAGCACCCAGTCTCTCCAAGCCTCATTCTAGTGCTATGGCAGAAACACTCGGGGCTGAAGTACAAGGGCATTGGAATGACACAGAAAAGACAGGCAGCCTGGCAGAAATAGTTAAAGGCAGATTGTGGAGGACTGTACAAACATCAGACTGCAGAGCTTAACTTTCATTCAACAGACAATGGGGAGCAATAATCAGCCCCACAGCTATCAGTTTATACCTTCACTCCTGTCTTCAGAGACCTTCCTGCACCAGCTCATCCTGGCTATCAGTTGTTGCCAAGGTCCACTTCGCAAAGAACATAGCTTTGATGAGGGCAAAACTTCTAATCTCCTCCCTTCTGTAGACATATCTGTATCCCCCAAATAGTCTTACTTCTTTGTATACGAAGTGAAAGAACCCCTCCCCCTCTGGCAATATTACTGACCATCCCCTATGCATGTGCTTCCACCACTAGAGGAACATTTGAGCAAGAATATGACCTTCTCTCCCTTGAATCTCTGCCTTCTTCCTTTCTTCTACTTCCATCTCTTTAGCCTCTGAACACGCTAGAGCCTCTCTCATCCTAAAATCATCCTTTCCCACAGCCCCTTCTTATCCTCACACTTCATAAGTGAGCTCCTTGAAGAAACAGGAGCAGCAAATATGCATCTCCACTTCACAACCATGGATTCTCTGTTCCACCCACTGTAATGTATTATGACATTGAAACAAGTCACCTCTAACGATCCCTCCTAGGAACTAAGTTCAGTGGACATATACCAACATTTCTCTTGACCTTGAGGTGCTTGACAGTGCTGCACTCCCTCCTTGAAATTCCCCTCTGCCTTGATTTCCACAAGGAAAGCACTCTCCTGGTTATCCTCTTGTCTACTCCTTCTGGGCGTCCTTCACTGGCTCCTCCTCCTCTGCCTCTCCCCTAAATATTGGTGTTTCCTGAGGTTCCATCTCGATACCTCCTCTTACCTTACATATTGTTTGAAATCATCCACAAACATAGCTTCAACTAACAGATACAAGCTGGTAACTTCCAAACATATATCTTCAGTCCAGACCTCGCTACATCTGCCTAAGGATAACTCCATGTAGATTCCACGGGCACCTCAAACTCAACACAGCTAAAACCATACTAAGGATTTTGTTTACCCCGCTTGTTCTTCCTCTTTCTGCATCAATAATGAAAGCATTTGTTAAGTACTGTTATCAGTCAGAGAAACAGAACCAATAGGATACATGTGTGTATGTGTGTTAGGTATACACACACGTGCACAAATTAAGAGATTTAAGGAATTGGCTCACACAATCGTAGGAACTGGCAAGTCTGAAATATGTAGGGAAGGCCTGGAGGCTGGAAATTCAGACAAGAATTGATGCTGTAGTCTTGGGCTCATTCCCCACTCAAACAGGCAAGAAGTGGGTCTGGCCCTCTCGCCTCTACATCCGCAGCACCCTACACGTAGCAGAAGCTCAGTAATTGTTGGTGAATGGCTAACCAGGCATAAAGTGAAATGCTATTAAGTGAGGATGGGACCAAAAGATGTGGATGGTTGTGCATTTTAATGAGAAATAATTAGGAAACTTGAATAAAGCTGTACCATAAATCAAAATACAGCCCTTCTGAGACATTCATTTGCCAGAACTACCTGACCACTACACCTATGACTGAATGAGAACCATCACACAGACAGAAGCACATCCATTCCAATCCTTTGCCTGAATGTCTCAACAACTCTGTGAAGTAGACATGGCAAAGAAAAGGCACATTTTACGACTAAATTGAGGTTCCAAAAGATTAAGGTCTTGTCTAGGTTACTACAGAAAATACCTACAGTGAAAGGTCTTAGTTCTTCAGGGATTTGCAGGAGGAGCGACCATAAACAACGAAAGGTCAAACAAAAAGGAACCATACAGTCCAAAATGGATGATTTTGGATTTAGGATGCTTATCTACCTAAAACTGTAAAAACTAAAGATATCTTCTACAAATTACAAAGGATACCTTTATTTTAATTATTATGCAGAGAAACTTTTGTCTTTCTACTCTGTAAGTCCATGGTATGTATTAGACTATTAGTATTATCACAGATCCATTGTTGGAGTAATACATTTCTGGTTAAACAGTAAATATCTAGGAACACTGTTCTCTGAAATAATGCCAGTATGTATTAAATCTACAGTTCATTAGGGATGACTAAAGAGCCTATATTAACCCCAGGCACAAAAAATTAGCTGGTTTTCTTATTATTTAAAAGCATTAAAATTAATGAAATATTAATAATATTTAGTCCCAGTATTACATTTGGGGATTCTCTGAAGTACATGGTGTTCTCTGAAGCCACAGAGTAGTGGAAACCCTCCATTAGCCATTTCTATTAAACATAAGGGCTGATTATCCCCACCCATATTTGCATATGTAGTAAACTGACCTCAAATCTCTCTTCTATGTAGTGTCATTTATTATAAAACTCTTATAAACCTTGTTAAAAGATTTTTTTTATTACAGTTGACAGAAAAGAGAGTCAAATGCCTAAGGTCATGTCATTTGGTAAATGGCAAAAGCAGGACTATACACCAGGCCTTTCTGCTTCCAGGCCTATTTATCTATAAATCTATCATGGCTTCCCAGCCATGGATCCACCAGACTGTAAGTAGCATGAGGCCAGAGAAACACCATGTCTAAATGCTCCCCACTGGTGTCTAGCATAGAACCTGATACACAGGAGGCACAAAATAAGTACATTACTGGGGAGTGACTGGATTCATTTTCTTTCTTTTTTTTTTTAAGATTTTATTCATTTATTTGTGAGAGAGAGCACAAGCAGGGGGAGCAGCAGGCAGAGGGAGAGGGAGAAACAGACTCCCTGCCAAGCAGGGAGCCTGATGTGGGGCTCGATCCCAGGACCCTCAGATCATGACCTGAGCCGAAGGCAGATGCTTAACCAACTGAGCCACCCAGGCGTCCCTGGACTCATTTTCTTAGAGTTGCTTTAGTCACCTGGATGGTAAAATGGGGTGTACAATATTGCAAAATAGCTTTTGAAATGCTACTGGCAGAAATAAACAAAGAAAATACTACTTTTTTTCAAAACTGATTTCCAAAAAGATCAGAATTCTGATCTTTTCAGCACAAAAGATAGCAAAGGTAGCAAATGGTATGTTTTCAGCTTCCTGGAAAATTAAGTGTTGAATTGACAGGGCAAGAAGAGTGAAAATTCAGTCTTATGTGGGAAAGGAAAAATTGACCGCAAGGTCTCAGACCAACCAATGACCATTTGCAAAGGTGGCACAGTGGTCCAGTTGTAGCTAACCTATCACGGCAAGAAATGAGCTTGCCAAAGCTCATTTGGGATTGGGATTTGGGATTCACCCAAACGGACACACGTCAGCCAAATAGCCTTCACTCTGTGGCAGAAATATGTGGCTTTGAGGCAGGCCAACTCCCAAAACGAGGCACGCGAAGGCCTGGAGCAGATAGAGCCATTCTGTACAACCCTCTGTGCTTAGCCACGCTAGAACAAGGAAGAATGAGAAGGAGCTAGCCTCCTTCAGTGTATTTTGGCCCCAGCCCACAGGGCTCTCCTGCCCTCATTGCCAACCATTCCCAAGAAAGACACTCAGAAATGAGATGGTGAGTATTCAAGAGGTCTCCTAACATGGCTATTCCCTTCCTACTGTACTATTCCTTTCCTATAAAGGCCTCACCAATCTCACTTAGAGCTCCTTCTTCCCCCAAATCCTAAACCATATACCTAAACATAAACCTTCCATTATCACTGTGGTTTTCTGCTCACCACCATAGCACTGTATTTCCAATTCTTTGGGAATCTGAGACACCACTGTGATCCCAAGATTATTTTTAAGGGCTTCCATAAAAGCCCTTCTCCACCACACATTCCTTAATACTTCATACTTAATTACAAAGACAAGTTGCCCAAAATAATTGAGAAGTGAGGTATTCTGGATGAGTGAAAGTTAATTCATTAAGCACCAAAATATCTCTGTAGTCTTGCTAAAATAAATGATGCCTTAGTAAATAGAGAATATCAAATATAACAGTTCCAAACGCTACCCAATCTTCAAGATCCTGTCTGAATAAAACACTCCCGGAAAGCACCCTCCCATCCCCTCTCACCACTTCCACTCACCACCAGAAATAACCTCTCTTTCGCCTGTGATCCTACATTTTGATTATACCTCCTTTGCAGCATGCAGCATAGTCTGCTTGAGGTCAGAGATTTAAATGCATCTTGTCTGACTTTTAAAAAAATGTTTGAAAACAGACCTTTTTTAACCCCATGCTGCCTAGAGTTCACAGTAGGCATACAAACACTTCACGAACTGAGCATGCTTAGTGATTGAAACATTTTTATAAAGAGCACCATAATATAGCAGAGCCTTCACAATACAGAATACAACAGAATTCAGGGGTTCCTGAGCTGTGTAGGGCAGATAAGTGTGATATTAAAATACTATCATTAAATATTCATTGGCCTCTGTTCAGTATTTCTCAGCTTTAGAAGATGTTTTTCTAAAAGGGAAAAATATTCTGAATTTCTATTTTTTTCCTAAATGGAATTACTTTTTAAAAAATCTCAACTTGAAAATGGAAAGTTCTGGTTGAACTGGCATTACTAAACCTCCATTGCCACGTTTTCTAGGTCTCAAGATGGGCATTCAAGCAGCTCCCTGTAGTTCACCAAGAAGATGAGGCAGTAAGTGCCAGGAATATAACCAAGATGCTGTGCCATGTTTGGTACCCAGCTCAGCAGCTTGAACACCAGGCTCATCGGTACCAGCCATGCTAAAAGGAAATAAGAAATGGAACACATGACAGAGCAAATCAAGTTTTAGGTTTGAGGTCCATAGCAACCACTTCTAGCAAGGCTGACAACATTCTTTTCCTGCAGCTTTAGTGTTTGGGTATGACAAACCAGGCTGGAAGTAAAGTTTAAATATTCTAAACACTACAACTCAAACTTCCTTACTAGCAACAGGGTATTCTAAATGGTCAGCCAAGAATGACTAACTCGAAGTTCCCTCCCAGCAGCTATTCTTTTGCAGGAGTCCTCTTCCTTGTCATGAAAAGGAACAGAATTTTCTTGGTGAAAAAACAGAGAATGGGGTGGTAAGCTGCTGCCATCATGATATTAAGTATCTAATCATGTATACAGCTCCTTGGGGATAATCACCACTCTTGTCTTTAGCTTGTCAATGAGTAAATGTTTTAATCCCGTATTTTCAGAGACAGAAATGTGCCACGTAAGTTAATTTTTATGGGTAACTGAAGCACTACAACATGCTAGCTTAGGACTCTAAGCATTCTAAGTTGCATTACTTCCTTCCCACCCAAACCATAACCTGACCTATTCCTGTTGAACAGGACAACAATTATGATTAATTAATGTATCCAGGGACCGCTGAGGCAAACAGGACTGTTTCTTCTAAAATGAATGTCCCCAAATTGCTGTACTTTGAATTATTTTGTACAGTGTTTCTGTCTCTGTCATCACCAGCTGTCTCTTCTTGCTGTGGTCAGTGTGTTCATCTCTAATGGTAGGTCCCTTAATTTACTGCTTCCGATATCAGACAGACCTGGAAAGCTAAGCTATTAAGAGTCATGGGCCAAGGCTCACTCCTACCAGCCTCACCTCCTTCATACCCAGTCAGCTTCCAGACCCCACAATCTTAAACACTACAGCTGTGTTCCCCAAACTTGCCTAATTATAAAGAATTACCAGGTATGTGGGTGGCAGTGGGAGAGTTTAAAATATACATTCTCAGTCCCCTCTCCTATAAATTCTAATCCAGTGGACCCAGTATGGGGCCCTGAAATCTATATTTTTAACACACACCCTCAGATGATTTTCATGACCAAGTTTAGAAACACATATAATATGTCATGGGTGCTGCCCACTTGAATTGGGATTCCTTCTGAAGCATAATGAACCTGGGCCAAGGCCAACTCCTTCCAGAGAGACCTTGCAACCAATAAAGTTGCCAGGTCATTGCTCTTCCACTGTCCTCAGGTAAAATCCCCTGATCTTCTGAGGCTCCTGCAGGCTGGCCATACACCTGTTCTCTTGCTGGTAGCCTTCACTGAAGACTTGCACACTTTCCTTCTCTCCACCCCAGACATCCTGCCATCCCTGTGATGGATTATTCTGACCACATGGATGACCCAAACAACTCTCCAGCCTCTCAGTTACTTGACCTCCTTGACTTCACTCATCTTCACTGAGTTCACTTCATTTTAGCCATTCGTGCCTGCGGCAAAACCCAGAAGCCCATCATGTCCAGTAATTAACTGCTCCAGCTCTGAAATCTTCCACTCACATGTCCCTGTCTAACCACAACCTCCTATTATTCTATCACTCCAATACACACACTCCTTGACTTCATCAACACCTCTGGTCCTTTTCTCCTCCTCATCCAGCCTAAAAACCCTTATCTGTCATGTTAATCACTCCCTGGCCAATATCCAGAGCCTCTGCCCCACCATCCTTCTGCCAGCAAACCTCAGCCCTGGCTCAATCCAACCATATGCCTTCTGTGCTCCTAAAACCCAGCAACTGAATGCTACTGATAGCATTCCATCCATGGTCTCCTACCTCAACAGAGCCCCTGTATATTGTCAGGAAATCATGGACATTGCCCCAAGTTCACTCTTCCTGACCTCAGTTATATGTCAAATCTCCTTGTTTTCCCTCTGACCTCTTCCCATTTAGTCTTAGCAGACAACCTCATCCAGTACTTCATAGAGTTGTTGGAAACGACCAAACAAGCACTTGATCCTAACCCATCCCACCAGAAAATTCAACTGCGCCCCAATATTTTTTTAAGATTTTATTTATTTATTTTAGAGGGCGGTGAGGGACAGAGGGAGAGAGACAATCCCAAGCAGACTCATGCTAAGCCTAACACCGGGCTCAATCCCACGACCCTGAGATCATGACCTGAGCCGAAACAGTTTGACACTTACCTGACTGAGCCACCCAGGCACCCCTGGTGAGTATCTTTCTGATGAAAAAGAAAAAACTAGCCAGACTCTCAAAAATGGCCAGTCTCTCAAAAGATCTATCCTGAGAACCTGAGAATCTTTAAGATGAAAAGGAGTTTATTTATTTTTTTTTTTAAGATTTTATTTGTTAGAGAGAGAGCGTGAGCAAGAGAGAGAGTGAGCAAGGGTACAAGCAGGGGGGAGCTGCAGGCAGAGGAAGAAGCAGGCTCCCTGCTGAGCAAGAAGCCTGATGCGGGGCTCGATCCCAGGGCACTGGGATCATGACCTGAGCCGAAGGCAGACGCTTAACTGACTGAGCACCCAGGCGTCCCGATGAAAAGGAGTTTAAAAAGAAGAAAACTATCTTACCTCAAGCATTTAACAAGTTTGAATCCAAACATAAAGTTGCCATACATCAGAATGATTATAAATCACAAGCCAAATAGTTAATTCCCTGATCATTTTTATAAATTCAAAGCCAGAGTCAGTGAAATAATACTGTTAGTTATGGTCTTTTCACTCTTACCCAAACTCTAATTTGTTGATGAGGCTGCAAGTCTTTTCCGGAGGGTTTTTTCCCTCCCCTATAATATTAATAGCCAACATTCACTGGTTTTTTGTGTATAGTTATGTTACTCACAATGACCCTGTGAGATAAGAACTATTATTTTTTTCCATTTACAGCTGAAAAAACAGACTTAGACATGTTAAGTAATTTGCCCAAAGGCTTACAGCTAGAAAGCAGCAAAGGCAAAATTAAAACAGAACTCAAACTAATCTATGTGCTTTGGCATAGTGGTTTTTAACAGCAACTTCCCAGGAAATGCAGCACCCTAATCCAATTTTTATACTCCAGTGTATGCTTAGAACCCTCAGACATTACTATTATGGTCTATTTCACATTCATTCATCCCTACACTCACATCAGAAGGCAGTAATGAATAGGAGGAAAGTTTCTACAGTCAGATCACATAGATTCAAATCCTAGCTCCATCACTTTCTTAGCTGCGTAACTTTAAAATTATTCCTCTAAGCTCATTTTTTTCAACTAGGATGCAGAAATGACAATGTAATAATCACAGTCACCTTAGTCAGTTCTCCCAAAGATTTAAAGACAATACATGATTGCACTTAGCTCTGGACCTGACACATAGTAAGTCCCAAAAAAGGTTAGCTGTTATAAAAACTAGTATTCAAAAGGTATTGAGGACCTGTACCCATTGGATTCAAGGCAGAGCACTGGGTGCCAGGACTTCACCATAAACAGGCCAAGGCTGTCTCTGCCTTCATAGGTCTTGCAGTCTCCTGGGAGAGCAGACAAAAAAGAAGGAAACATATCAATGAGATACTTAGAATTCTGGTGAAGCATTAAGCAAGAAATGCACATGTACTAAGAGGGGACAACAGGGAGGAAGCTACCGTGAAAGGAGTGTCAGGAAAGGCCCCTATAAGGAGGGACATTTTAGCTGAGAGCAAATGTTTGAGAAGGATCTTTCTATGAGAAGAATAGGGAAGGGTGCCAGGCAGAGAGAAGGGCCTGTACAGAAGAGGAGGAGAACTGGCAAATTATAGGAACTGACAGTTCCAACCTGACAGAAGAATGGCTGGGCAAGGAGCAGAGGTTGGAGAGGGAGACAGAGGCCGAGTACATCAGATTAAGAGTGGGTGTGGGTCTAAGTGCAGTGGGAAGCCACTGCGGTGGGGTAACGTGATCTGGTTTGCTTTTCAGTAGCATCACTCTGGCTGCAATGGGGACAGGGGTTAGAAGAAGGCAAGAGCAGAAGCTAGGAGACCAAGTACAGGCAGGGGCACTCATCCAGCTGAGAAGACAGCGGCTAGATTAGGAGGATGGAGGGAAGGGAGGATTTGAGGTATTCTGGAGCCTTGGCCAACAGGCTGTGCTGATGGGTTAGATGTGGGGTGAAGAATCAGGAAGAAACAAAGACAACTTTCAGGAGTTTGGCTTGAACAATGAGAGGACAGTAAGGACAAAGATAGGGAAGGCAGGGGGTGAAGAAAGCTGGGAGAGAGGGAAGACAGGAGTCAGGAATGAGGACTATAAATCTGGAAGTTGGAGAGGAAGATATTTTGGACATATGAAGTTTGAGATCATGGTGGGGCACCAAGGAGAGATAGTAGGAAGGCAATGGGGGCAAAAATGCAAGACTAGAACCAGAGAAAAGTCCAGGAGGAGGTCTAACCGAGGGAGGGAGTTAGCATCCAAAGGGTATTAAAGTCCTGGGAACAGATGAGATCATTTAGGGAGAGAATATGATGACAGAAGGGAGATAGCCAAGTGCCAAAAGAGAAGAAATAATAAGAAATCAGGTTGGTGGGCACTGGGTGGCTCAGTCAATTAAGCATCTGCCTTTGGCTCAGGTCATGATCTGAGGGTCCTGGGATCGAGCCCCGGATCGGGCTCCCTGCTCTGCGGGGAGCCTTCTTCTCCTTCTCCTGCTCCCCTTGCTTGTGTGCACACGCGCTCTCTCTCTCACTCTCTGTCAAATAAATAAAATAAAAATCTTTTTTAAAAAATGAAAGAAAGCAGGTTGGTAATCTAAAACTGAACATGATTGTCATGGTCAGGTAGCCCATGCAAAAACACACAGAACTGCCCCAACTATGTGCTCAATAAATGTCTATGGAACAAATAAAAATAAATTCTTAATGCATTCCTTTTAGGCCTTTAAAAGAAAATTTTCATTTAGGATTTTCTCCCCAAGTTCTTGTATATTTGAGGTTGTTTTTGAAAGTCTCTGTTTGGATTCTATACAAAGGAATCCTTTTCCTTATGAGCAAAAAACAAGGATTTTTTTTTTTACCAAAAACTCACTAAAAAGTAGTCTACTTGAAATTCAAGCTTTTTAAAAAGCTTACACTCATGCTATTTCCTTTTTGTAAAAATTCTACCCCAAGATACAATTTTTCCCATCCTTATAATGAAAATGCAATTTTATGTTTTACTACAGATATCATTTCATCCTGAAAGATGAACTGGTACTTTCAAACTGTTCAAGAGTCACATGAGAGATGTAAAATGCTCAAGAGATCAAGGATTTATTTTAAAATGTTAAAAAAAAAAAACAAACTTAAGTATACCTGCGAGGCCATCCAAAAACTGATAAGCAAGGAGTTGAAAAGGATAGAATTGCCAGGAAAATAAGTAAATATAACAGCTACTCCTCAAATGAAAACACATTAAAGCTGTAATTATATCTCTGGGTATCTGTTAACACAAAAAACTCACTATGCTCTTGAGGCTTATACTATCACTAAGAACTCCCAAATTGAAATCACAGCTGTAAACATAACTGGGATACTTTATACTTTTCAAAGATTTCCAGTGTGACACAAGGGATAATGCATAAAAAAGAAAGCCAGTAACATTTACCAAAAATGTTTCTTCCCTCGATTGTTCAAGTCAGATCAAGACTATAATTCTAAGATTACAAGCCTCACTTGTAAAATTCCTCCTCTCAGATATGTAAAGGACTATCCTGACTTTTAACGGATTGTTATCCCACTTCAGGATAGACCTATCTAAAAGCCAGGAGGTTACAGGAAGGTCACAGGAATGGATGGATAATGAGCATTCATTCACTCATTCATTCAACAAATATTAAGCACCTATAATGTGTCAGGTGCTGTTCTGAGCCCTGAGGACACATCAGTGGAAAAAAATCTCACATTTCTGGGGTAATGGGGGAAAAGAGACATAAATCAACAAATGATAATGTAGTCACCACTGGGAATAAGTGCTATGAAGAAAAATAAGGCTAAGTAGGGTTAAGGAGGAGAGGGGAATGGGGTGTATTTTACACAGAAGGGTCAGGAAAAGCCTGATAAAGTTAAATCTGACCAGAGACCGGAGGCGAGAACCATGATATCGAGGGAACGGAGTTCTAGGCAGAAGGAAGAGCAAACACAAAAGCACTGAGGCTGGTATATGCTTAAAGCTTTAAAGGAATAGCAATGAGATATGTTTGGCAAAACTGGAAGTGAGAACAGGGAGGTAGCCTGGTTAGCCACGGCAAGGACTTCATATTTTACTTTAAAAATCAGAAGCTACTGGAGTGCTCTAAGCAGAGGATCCAATTTAGTTTTTAAAAGTATCACAAAGGGAACACAAGTTCTTACTCATACATAAGTTTTATGAGTAATAAATAGGTTAAATATATACCTACAGAAGAGGAGACAATACCTCCAGCTGCAGAGTACTTTAAAGTTGCAAGTCAGATTAAGCAAAGAATTATGTATAATCACCACTGAATCCCTACATCCACCATCCTCCTCTCACGCCTTTACGAACGAGGCATACAGAATCTGTAAGATTTTACATAATCTATTTATAAGTAGGAAAAAAGCATATAATAAAACAATCTCCTAGGGTGCCTGGGTGGCTCAGATGGTTAAGCCTCTGCTTTCCGCTCAGGTCATGATCCCGGGGTCCTGGGATCGAGACCCCGCATCGGGCTCCCTGCTCAGCTGGAAGCCTGCTTCTCCCTCTGCCTCTCTCTCTCTCTCTCCCTCCCCCCACCCCGTCTCTCATGAATAAATAAAAAATCTTTAAAAAAATAAAAAATAAAACAATCTCCTAGTATGGTAGAATTTTGTTAAGGAAAAAAAAACTTATACAGAGGAACAAAAGACTAAAAAGATAAATACCTAACTGGTCTCCTACCGTTTGTGGGATTATGGGTTTTTTCTCAAGCTTTTGTTTTTCTAGTTTAATGCTTTAAACGTGAATTACTTTTGTAATTTTTAATGTTATCTTAAAAAAAAAACACTCCTACCAGGAGACTGCGCTAGTCTGAAATCATACTTAAATATGAAAACAAAACAAAACACGGGGAACATTTTCTCCAAAAATTACCCCACTTCCACGCGATGTTTGCCCGTTAACGAAGCACTGCACAAATCAAGCGCCGCTCAATGTATCAAGGTCACAAAACCAACTTGGTTAATATGTTTATCATTACATAGTAGCTCTGTCCTCTACAGCAACTTTGATACCATCTTTCCAAGGCAGCAATAGAAGGGCCCTTTCATTAATGTCCTAAGACTCTTTGATACTACTTTGCTGCTTCTGGATTTTTCCACTGTATGTCTCTTAGAAACAAATTAAGCCCGAATAAGTTGTTCCAGCTAATGAAGTGTGCTTTTGGCTCTTTCCCCGTGGTTGAGAACTATCCGGCAAAATACCAATTGTTTTAGGACGTATTTTCCCTTGGTTTCTAAATACCGCGATGCTAAGTTTACTACAAATAAAGAACATCAACATAACAACGTACAAGAACACGTATACATGGAAACTACTGTCGCCCCTTTTTAAACTGAAGATGTGTGGAGTCTCATGAATAAATACTATGTGTTCACATGACACAGATAAAAACAGGAGTATGCCCTCCTCCTCCCTCTACCTAACCTCTCCTCCCCACCACAGAACAGTTTCTCCCAGGGCACAAGCCCAGGGCAATCACTGCTCAAAAATGCAAACCACGCAACTCAAAGTGACTCAAGCTCTTAAACACTTTCCACCTAAGCTCCACATCCCACCCGCTCCTCAATCACTTCCAACAGGCTTCTCTGAATGGAAATCCCAAACTCCGCTCACACGCCACTCTCGGAATCCGGGAACCCGGGGCCCAGGGGGAGTGTTTTCGCGTGGGCAAACGAGGGTCCCGGAGTGCAGGGCTCTACTGTACCCCCAAGCGGCTGGAGTCCCCGGCTCAGCTGCCTCCTCGGCGGAGCTGGCGCTCTCCACGCCAGGGGCAGGGGCTGCCCCACGCCCGCAGCGGCCCGCGGAAGCCGTAGCGAGGGGCTCCGGGCCGCCCGGCATCCCAGCCCCGGGCTCTCGGGCGCCCACGCAGTCCCGCACCCGCGCGCTGGGACACGCACCCTCGCGGGGCCGGCCGGGCATCTGCAAGCGCCCCCCTCCCCTCCGCGCCCCCTGGCGCTCCGGTAGTGGCTGCGGCCCGCGGGGTCTACACCGAGCCCCAGGACGCCCGAGCCCAGGGCTGGGGGGGGGGTTGCTGACAGATGGGGCGAAGGCGGGGCTTTGGGGGGAAGGGGCGGAGCCTGCGCGCATGGGGGTGCTGGCGGCTGACAGAAAGACCCGGGGCAGCGGGCGGGAGGGGCTGGCGGCCGCCGCGGGCAGGGCCGGGGGGTCAGGCGTGGCGGGAGGGAGCTCGCGCAGACACGGGGGGCTGACAGGCAGAGAGACACACACACACGGAGACTGACAGTCCCGGGGGCACGCGGGGCCGGCGGGCCGCGGCGGGCGCTCACCTGGCAGCGGCGGCGGCGGCTGCGTCGGCGCCCGCGGCCGGACCGCTCTCCCCGCGCTCCGGGCCTCCCTCCCGGCGGGCGGGCGGGCGGCCGGCGCAGGCCCCGCGGAGGCGGCGGCGACGCCGGAGCCTCGGACTGCTGGGCGGCGGGGACGCAGCTGCACCAACCGACTCCGGGCCGCTCGGCTCGGCTCGGCCACGCTCGGAGCCGCTCGGCTCCGCTCGGCCCCGCTCGGCTCGGCTGGGGGCGGGGCCCGAGGCCCCCCGCCCAGGTCGCCTCTTGCGCCCGGGGGGCGGGGTTTTAGTGCGGGCGCGAGCCCCCTGACGTCGCGGGGAGCGGACCTTGCCCCGGACGCATGCGCAGGCGTCGTCCCGCTTTTCTCCGCGTGGAGACTGAAGGGGGCGGGGAAGGAGGGCACTGGGGGCGGATGCTGAGGCCCCAGAAGTTCCCGGCTTTTGTGCTCCATATCCTGGTCTTTCTGGAGGATCACCTAAGGAAGGTCACAGAAGGCTACTCTTTCGCAAGGATGTAGGCAGAGCATGGATCCTGGTCCCTGCGCGGCCCCTCTCCCTACGGTCCGGTTTTTCCCAACAAGCACCGCCTGGGAGTTGGTTTTTCTTTCCTCCCACCAATGCTTCCACTGCAGTTTTTAATCTCTTCTGTTTCTAAACAACAACAACTTCTGATGGCGTTTTAACATCAAATCTTCAGGTACTTGAGAACTTGAAAGCCTCAGTCCCTGCAGGTACAATAATGCTTTCCTTTCTTAACAGCTTCCGTTGTGTCACTTGTAACACCCGGGATGGGGTTGGGCCCTTTTCTGGTTTTTCGTCACACGTCCCAGGTACCTGTGTTGTCATGGAGCCCAAGTCTATGGCAGATATGCTCTGAAAGTGATCCCCACCTTTAGAATCCAATGATTAATATACAGCAAGAGCTCTGCAGTCTGACACATCTAGGTTGGCATCCCGGATCTGCATTATGTTGACAGATTAATAATTGGCTGGGTGACTTTGGACATGCCATTTAATCTTTAATCCATAAAAGAGCAATGAAAATATTAGAAATTAAGCCAGTAGAAACGACTGGAAGATTTAAAAGACAGCACCCATTAAGCTTTCTGCACAGTGCCTGGTGTTCAATAAATAAAACTGACTTTAACTTCAGGTTGCATTTTAACCTTCAGATTCTGAAAAACAGTGAACATATAAAGTATTGGGCAATGTGTCAAACTTGACATGTCCAAAACCAAACTCTGGAACTTGCCCCTCAATTTGCTCCGTTCAGTCTTCCCCACCTCGGTTAAGATCAATTACATCGGTCTGGTGGCTCCTGCCAAACCTTGAAGTCATCATTAACTCCTCTTTTCCTATCAACATATCTCACATGTAATCCAACAGCAAATACCTTTAAAATAACCTCATTTGAGCCCTGGTCATCGTTTTCCTGGAATATTGCAATAACCTTCTACCTGCTCTGCCTGATTCACCTCTGCCCTCAGAGAGCTTGTTCTCAAGAAGCCAGAGGGATTCTGTTAAAACCTAAGTCAAAACATATTTCTCCCCTTCTCTAAAGCCTCCAATGACTTCCTATCTCACTCAGAGCAAAAATCAAACTCTTTGTCAAGGACCCCCAAGAGCCTATTGTGACCTCCCCCCACCCAACACTCCTCCCCTTTTCTAACTGCATCTCCTTGCACTCTACCCCTTCACTCCATTCCAGACACACTAGCCGCCTTCCTGCTTCTGGAACATGCAGGTTCATGCCTACCTCCAGACCTTTGCATTTGATGTTTCAAGGCATGTGCCCTTACTCCAAATTTCAAAATTTTCAAAAGTCACTGCCTCAGACTTACCCAGACCACTTTACTAAAATATCAGGTCCCACCCCCCCCAACATCATTCTCTCTCCCCTCATCCTGCTTTACTTTTCCTTGTAGCCCGTATGACCTGAATATCATCTGTAATGTTCTGAGGGCAGGGACTTGTGTTGTTCATCTGCAGTATCTGGAACATGGCCTGATATGGTTAGGTACTCGCTATATATTTCTTGAATGAATATGAGTATATATGGAATATGTTGCTCAACTTTAACTTCATTTACTCAACAAATTTTCTGAGCATCTATTCCAATCCAGGTACTGTGGGATGTGCGGGTAAACAAGGCATTCTCCCAACCACTAAGGAACTCAGAATTTCAAATGAGACAGACATATAAAGAAGTACTTCTGGAAGAAATGTGGGGCACCTGAGTGGCTCAGTCCGTTGAGCATTTGCCTTCCGCTCAGGTCACTATCCCAGCATGCTGGGATCAGCAGAGAGCCTGCTTCTGGGTCTCCTGCTCCCCCTGCTTGTGCACACTCTTTCTTTCTCTCTCTCTCTCAAACAAATAAATAAAATCTTCAAAAACAACAACAACAAAACCTAAAAAATGGAAGAAAATATGTAACACTACATGTATGTGCTACTTGCTTTGGGAAGCAGAGAGAAGGACATAATACAATATAGGAGAGTGTAGAAAGTCTTCCCACAGGAGCCGACACTGGAGCTGAGTAAAGAATTGAGGGAGGAGGAGAGGACTCCAGGCAGAGAATATAACATGCACTCAATAACCAGTGTTGGGAAGTATGTCACAAATAGTATTTACCCAAGGAGACAAATTATTTTCCTTAAGAAAAAAGCAGATTCCAGGTGATCCCTGTAATAATGTCACCTGAACTCACTCACATTCTGATGAACTTTCTCAAGCAGGAAAGAAATTGCCAGAAGTATAGTTGATGCAATAGAATTGCCACCTGACCTCTGTTTTACTGGAATAAGCTACACCTGCAACCGTTTTTTGTGTCAGGGTCCAGAGGCCAAGAGCATGTATCAGTTAGGAGTTTGCTGGCAGCAAGTATCAGTATCCTCTCAGGCCAGTTAAAGAAAAACAAAGGGGAATTTATCTTAGGGCATTTTAGGGGTCAAAGGGATGAGTCTCTCAGGCCAACAAGAACCCAGATGGACTGCTGGATGGATTGGAAGCAGAGCAGGGGGTGCCAGTAAGACTCTCCCCCACAAACTTGTTTTCTCTCCTTCCAGGTAATACAATGGAAAAATATGTCTACCAGCTACTCCCAAGTACATGATACAATTCCAACTACACAGATACTAAAAATTCCTCATCATTCCAAACCCAAAATCTCAGAGAAGAGGCTCTAATTGACCCAACTTGTGTCAGGTGTCCCCCTCTCCCCCAGAACAATTGTGGCCAGCTTACAGGTCATGTCGTTCACAGGAACCCACCTCTGTGGATCAAGACCACAAAAAAAGGGAATTGTTTTGAGTTGAGATATCTTAATATAAGTCCCTGGTAGAACCATGAACGCCACTTAATGGCAAAACACCTGAGAGACATTTGATAGTCCCACAGAAAGTGAGTACTGAGTTTTCCTGATTTCTGCGGAGTAAGGAGGCCTCTTTTTTTACGTAGCAATCAAAACCATAAGTTATTCTTCTCCCAACAAAAAGTGGGCAAAAACTGGGGTGGTCTCCATAAGCCCTCTGTGGTGGGTATTCTGATGGCCTCCTGTGGTAGTGGACATTAATGCTAGCCACCAAATATTTCTGGTGTGTTTCCCAGGCATATGATAGGATTGTGCTTCCTTACAGCTTACAGTCAGAGGTGGTCATGCCACTTGCTTTGGTCAATAATATGTGAGTAGATGTACTCCCAGGTCCAAACTTTAAGAGCTAGTAGGCAATTTTGTATACTCTCTTTCCCTCAGCAACAACAATAGACAACGCTGAAGATGGTGATTGCTCCATCATTCTGGGTCCTGAAGGGAGGAGACATTAAATAGTGCCCCCCAGGGGACTCACAGTACACATGTAGTAGGGGCAAGAAATAAACTTGGCTTGTTAGCTACCACAGCAAAACCTAGCCTGTCCCTTCAGATGCACCTTCTAACATCCAGTCTATCCCACTGCTCTTTGTACAGCATGGAGGCAATTTGGGTGGGATAGACCCCATTCCCCACATGTGAGTGTGGATTCTCTGCTAAGTCAGTTGAACTAATCTCATCTACCTTGTACTGATTGCTTCAGGAATAGATCTATTACCTAGGCCTACATCTATCAGTATCCAATATTAACCCTGTCACAATAGTTGAATAAAATCCTATTTCCCTGGATGTCAGTGAGGAACCATTTGCTGCCGGCAACTATTTTGTGACCATGAAGAGAGCCAGCCTAAAGATGAAGCCAACACATGAATAGCCAAAAGCAGAACAAAGAGAAACAGAGTTGTAGTGCTGATCAAGGCTTACCTGAACGAATAAAGTCAGGTAAATCAATAAACTCCCCATATTATTGATTCTAATTTGAGTTGGGTTTTCTAGTACTCGAAACCAAAAACATTCCAACTATGGCTATCCTACCGTATTCATTGCACAGTTCTGAGCAGTAGCCAGCGCTACGGAATCACAAGGGGAAAATGTCTGAACTTTGAACAATCACAGGAAGAGAAGCTGAAAATTCTGTGATTTATATGCCAGCTCCTTTTCTAGAATAAGGTATCACAATGCAGGCAGAGCACAGAAAAGGAACAGTAACCAGCTGAGAACCAAGGATTTGAAGGAGAAGAATCCTATAGAACCAGGATAGTGACAGAACCCCTGGTTTAATCAACAGTACATAGTTCATTTCATGGAGAGGGTTCTGTCACTCTCCATCAACCTTTATGTTGCATTTATAAAGTCTGGAGTGAAAGAATCCAGGAGGCAGTTTCATGCAGTATGTAAGTAGGATTTAACTTTGAAACTCCTGGGCTTGAATCCTGTCTCCCCCACTTACTTGCTGTGTGAATTTGAGTAACTTACTTAAATGTAGTTATAACAATTGAATGAGATGCTCCATGTTACTATTAACATGGTGTGTGATGCATTATAAGGACTCAATGGCTTAAAAGGATGTCCTGTCAATTATTTTAAGAAAAGTCAGTTAAGCCTCTGCCTCCAGCTCAGGTCATGATACCAGGGTCCTGGGTTCAAGTCCTGCATCAGGCTCCTTGCTCAGTGGGGAACCTGCTTCTCCCTCTGCCTGCCACTCCCCCTGCTTGTGCTCTCTCTCTCCCACTTGCTCTCTCTCACACACACACAAATAAATACATAAAATCTTTTAAAAAATAAATTTAAAAAAAAAGGTTCTTAATCCAGTTGTGCCAACTTATCGCCTCTCAGCTCTAAAGCCACTCTTCTTTATCTTGCCCTGTGATCCTGGAACTGAATTCTGTAAACATTTCCCTTTTGCCAGTGGCACGATGTTAGGCTTTGTCACTAGAGAAGGTTGGAGAAATCAAAGAAAAAAAAAGAAGCATAAGGGTCTTCCTGGTTCAGAACCTTCCAAATTCCACTCTGCTCTCTTGCTCCTATAGCACATGGTTCCTGTGGTCTAGAGAGACCCAGTGGTGCTCACTGGGCTGTTCTGCCACCTGGATGGCCAGCTTCTGACCTATAGCCTGTGGCCATCCATCAAACGTCTCCACTGTCCAGTGGGCTGAATTCCTGCTCTCTCCAACAGGGCCCAAATCTCACCCTGGGGTTGGGGGAGAGGCATTTGCAAGTTTGTATTCTCCTTGGTCACTCTGCCCCAGCCCTAGAGATAGTAGGTACAGTCTGTAGTTACTATGCCTATATTCTTTGGAGTTCTCTTTTGACCCTTTTAGTCACTAACCACCTTTCATTAGCTAATAATTCTTCATAAAAAAGGTCCCTTGTTCAAATTACTGGTGTGGTTTCTGCCTCCTGAGTGGGCCCTGTCTGATACACCAGTGGCCCCAACTGCCAATTAGACAAATTTCTGGGATGAAAAAGGAACTGGTTTGTGGGAGCAGGTGGGGGGAGTACAGTTGTGTGTATAACAGTAGTTACAAAGTCATGACTTCATCCTCAAGAGAACACTGTAAGAAACATACAATGGGGGGCACCTGGGTGGCTCAGTTGTTAAGCGTCTGCCTTCGGCATCCCAGGGTCCTGGGATCGAGCCCCACGTCAGGCTCCTTGCTCAGCGAGGAGTCTGCTTCTCCCTCTCCCACTCCCCCTGCTTGTGTTCCCTCTCTCTCTGTGTCTCTCTCTGTCAAATAAGTAAATAAAATCTTAAAAAAAAAAAACATACAATGGTGGCCTCCATACAGCATGAGAGCCAGTCTTCTGCCTGTCCTTACAACTGGGGTTCTGCTGGCCCAGCCCAGCCCAGCCCAGCCCAGGACCTGAGCCAGATATTATGGGCAGGATCCTGAGGTCTATCACAGGGTGGGGCCTAGAGTCACATCTTGATTATAAATATGTAGTTTCTGTTGGACCAGAGATGAGTTTGAATGTCCATAAAACCCCAGCTCAAGGCATTGTCTGTCTCCACCCACCTCTCTTTCCCCAAAAAAGGTGTATTGTGCACCTACTATGTACCTGGCCCTGTATTAGGTTCTGAGTATGCAGCCTTGAATAAAACCAGAGACCTTAATGTAGCTTACAGTCTAGTGAGTAAGGCAGACATTGGTCAAATAATCAAAAACATAAATCTTACACAGTGCATGGTACCATGAGATCCACTAATAGGAGGCTTTGGCTCAAAGATGTTTAGGGAAATAGTTGGTATGAAATCTAAAGGGAAAAATAGGGGTTAAATTAGATGCATTAGTCTGCTTGGGCTGCCATAACAAAACACCATAGACCAGATGGCTTAAACAACAGAAATAAATTTTCTCACAGTTCTTGAGGCTGGAAGTCCAACATCAAAGTTGCAGCCAATTTGGTTTTTGGTGAGAACTATCTTCCTGGCCTTGCAGATGGCTGCTTTCTTGCTGTGTCCTCATATGACCTTTCCTCAGTATGTGTGTGCAGGAAGAGAGGGAAAATGAGCTCTCTGGTGTCTCTTCTTAAAAGGACACTAATTCTACTGGATCAGGGTCCCACCCTTATGACCTCAATTAATCTTAATTACTGCCTTACTCCAAATACAGCTACACTGGGGGGTTAGGGCTTCAACATATGAATTTTGGGGGAATATATACATTTAGTCCATAACAGTAGGCAAATAGGGGCAAGAAGAGTACTCCCTATAGAAGGAACAGTACATGCACAGGCCCTGTGATCACCAAGGATACATGGTGGTTTAAACAAAGAAGAAGGAAAATGTACACTGAGGCAGATAAATGGAGGAGATAAGGCTGGAGAGGTGGCCAATGGCCAGATCATGCATAGCTTTGAAGGTCATGGTAATAATTTAAGTCATATCCTAAGAGCAATGAGACTTAACTGAACTGAGTAGGGACAATATGCTGGGTGGAGATCAGAAAGGAGGGCTCAGAATAGACCCAGAGAGAACAATAATGAAGCTGTCCAGGGTGTCTAGGCTCAGCCAAGACTACATAAGTGGTCACTGGCTAGCCTGGAGGAGTCACTGGCCAGAAAGTTTGCCCAGGACCAGTGAAGAGAACCTGTTTCTGGCCCAGCTGAACTATGACCTGCAGCTTCTCTGCAGTCTTGGCTTCTCTCCTGCTATACTCCACCTGGTAGCCCCCATGCCTTATACACCTCAGCGAGAACAGACCAGCTCTCTGACTGGTTCTGTATCCCTAGCCCAGTCTGGCCCAGCTTGCCTTCCTCCTTTTCCCATACTGGACCACAGAACTAACATTCAACATGCTGCCCCCTGACGAAGCAGATGTCACAGCAGCTGCCCATCCCTTCTCCAGACTCCTCAGTGTGACATTCAAGCCCTGAGCCAACAAAACTCTTTACACTTTACTTTAATCTAAGATCCTGAAGAGCTTTAATTTAAGAGAAGATGTGAACTGGAAGTGATCCATTCCTTTTGCAGATGGTTTCAAGTCATCTGAGTGGACTAGATAATGTCAAGCTCTGAATACAGAGCAGAAAGATCCTAAACTTTTAGCACTCCTAGGGCCTAGGGGGAAAAATCTCTCTCGGGGCGCCTCAGTGGCGCAGTCCATTAAGCGACCCACTCTTGGTTTTGGCTCAGGTCAAGATTTCAGGGTTGTGAGATTGAACCCCACATCAGGCTCCACACTCACTGCAGGGTCTGCTTCAGATTTTCTCTCTCCCTCTCCCCCTCCTACTCATGCTCTCTCCATCAAATAAATACATTAAAAAAAAGAAGAAGAAGAAGAAGAGGCGCCTGGGTGGCTCAGTTGGTTGAGCAACTGCCTTCGGCTCAGGTCATGATCCTGGAGTCCCTGGATCGAGTCCCGCATCCGGCTCCCTGCTCAGCGAGGAGCCTGCTTCTCCCTCTGACCCTCCCCCCTCTCATGTACTCTCTCTCTCATTCTCACTCTCTCAAATAAATAAATCTTAAAAAAAAAAGAAAGAACATCTCTTTGGAAGAGGTTTAATTTATATCATTCTAACATTAAAATAGTTCCTACAGTTTTTTTAAATGCACTACAATGCCTAATGCACAAATACAGCCAGACATATAAGAAGGCACCACAAGAGGAAACAAGTAAAATAAAGAAACAGACTCATGATGACCCCAAATACAGGAAATTATCAGAGACCAAAAAACAGCCAAACACACTACATTCATGGAGATAAAAGCCAAGCTTAGACAAACAAAAATCATGAGATACCACTCCACAATCATTAGGATGGTTATTATCCAAAAAAGAAAAAAACAGATGTTGGAGTAGATGCAGAGAAATTGGAACACTTGTGCGTCATTTGTGGGAACGTAAAACAGTGCAGCTGCTGTGGAAAACAGTATGATGGTTCTTTAAAAAATTAAACATAGAACTACCATATGTACCAAAAATTCTACTTCTAGATATATATCAAAAAGAACTGAAAGCAGGAGCTCGGAACACATATTTGTATACCCTTATTCATAGCAGCAGCATTCACAATAGCCAAAAGGTGGAAGGAACCCAAATATCCATCGACAGATGAATAGAAAAACAAAATGTGGTATATACACACAATAGACTATTACTCAGCCTTGGGGCCTAGGCGGCTCAGTCGGTTAAGCAGCTGGCTCTTGATTTTAGCTCAGGTCATGATTTCAGGGACCTGAGATCAAGCCCCACATCCAGCTCTGCACTCAGCAGGAAGTCTACTCCTCTCCTTCTCCCTATCTCTCTGCCCCTCCCCGAGCTTGCATATGCTCTCTCTCTCTTAAATAAATATATCTTTTTAAAATAAAGAATATTATTCAGGCTTAAAAAGGGAGGAAATTCTCAGGGTGCCTGGGTGGCTCAGTCAGTTAAGCACCGACTCTTGCTTTTGGCTCAGGTCATGATCTCAGGGTCATGAGATAGAGCCCAAGTTGGGCTCTGTGCTGGGTGTGGAGCCTGCTTGAGATTCTCTCTGTCTCCCCCTCCCTCTTCCCCTCCCCCCACCACATGGGCACTCTCTCTCTAAAAAAAGGTGTGGGGGGAAATTCTGACACATGCTACCACCTAGATGACCCTTGAGGACATAATGCTACATGAAATAAGCCAGTCACAAAAGAACAAATACTGTATGACCCTATTTATTTATTTATTTATTTATGATTGCAGTTTATTGTAAAAGATATAAATGAACAGCCAAATGAAGAGGTACATAGGGCGAAGTTCAGAAGGTTCCAAAACACAGATGGAGTGTATGACCCCATTTATATGAAGTACCTAGAATAATTAAATTGACAGAGACAAAAAGCAGAATGGTGATTGCCAGGGACTGGGAGGAGGGATGAGTGGGAAATTAATTGTTTAATAACATTTTTTAAGTTTTCAGTGTTGCAAGATGAAAAGAGTTCTGGAAACTGGTTGCACAAAAATGTGAATGTACTTAAGACTAGTAAACTGTAGGGGTGCCTGGATGGCTCAGTCATTAAGCATCTGCCTTCAGCTCGGGTCATGATCCCAGGGTCCTGGGATGGAGCCCCGCATCGGGCTCCCTGCTCCGCGGGAAGCCTGCTTCTCCCTCTCCCACTCCCCCTGCTTGTGTTCCCTCTCTCGCTGTGTCTCTCTGTCAAATAAATAAAGTCTTAAAAAAAAAAAGACTAGTAAACTGTACACTTAAAAATAGTTATGATGGTAAATGTTTTTATTTTACCACAATGTTGAAAAATCAAATGGAGAAGATAAAATGGAATAAAAAATACTTGATCCAAAAGAAGAAAGAAAAAGAGGAAAATGGGAACAAAAACCAGGTAGGACGAAAAGAAGGCAACAGGATTATAGATGTAAATGGTTTTTAACCATATCTGTAATGATGTTAAATGTAAGTGGACTAAATATTCTAACAAAAAGGAAAAGATCAACAGAGCAAATTTAAACAAAATACAAGACTCAACTATATGATGCTTATGACATACTTTAATATGAGAACATATAGGTTAAAAGATAAAAGAATGAAAATATTCTAGCCAAAATTTTAAATAAGAAGTAATACCTATCTTATACAAATTCTCTCAGAAAATAGAGGGAACACTTCCCAACTTATAAGGTTAGCATAATTGTATGCTGACACCAAAACCTGACAAGAACATGACAAGAAAAAATATAGACCATTATCTCTCATGACCATCAACATAACAATCCTAAATAAAATGTTAGCAAATCAAATAGAGCAACAAATTAAAAGGATAAGAAATCATAACCAAGTGGAGGTTATCTCAGGAATGCAAATTGGTTTAACATTTAAAAATCAACCAACCACATTAACAGAATAAAAGGGGAAAATAATTTGATTATCTGAATAGATGCTAAAAAAGCATTTGACAAAATTCAACACTTATTCACAGCAAAAACTCTCAGCAACCTAAAGAGGGAAGACGACTTCCTCAATCTGATATAGGAGATACAGGGGAAAAAACTAGAGCCAACAGCATTCTTAATGGTAAAATAGTGAGCATTTTCCTAAAATCAGGAACAGAGCAAGAATATCAGTTATCATCACCTCTAATCAACATTTTATGAGATGTCTTAGCCAGGGCTATAAGGCAAGAAAAAGAAAAAAAAAAGTCATAAAGATAGGAAAGAAAAAAATAAAACTGTCTTTCTTCAAAAATGACACAATTGTGTAGGTAGAAAGCCCTAAGGAATCTCAAATAAACTTTTAGAACCAATAAATTGTCTTAGTCTGGCTGCTGTAACAAAACATCACAAACTGGGTAGTTTATAAACAATAGAAATTTATTTTCCCCCATTTTGAAGGCTGGCAGTCTGAGATCAGGGTGACACCATGGTCAGGTTCTGATGAAGACCCTTTTCCAGGTTGCAAAATTAATATACCAAAGTCAACCTTACTTCATTATATTCCAGCAAATGTCAGAAAATTGTGTTTTAAGAATAGAATAGTTTTGAAATAGCAAAAAAAAAAAAAAGTACTTATAAATGGATCTAACAAAAGACAGGTATGACCTCTATGGAGAAAACCATGAACATTTTAATAGACATTAAAGAATAAATGAATAATGGAGAGAGACAGCATATTAATAGATTAGAAGACAATACTGTAAAGCTGTCATTTTCTTCAATTGGCCTATAGATTCAAAGCAATCCCAGTTGAATTTCACATGGCACTTGACAAGATCATTCTAATATAAAATTTATATGAAACTGCTGAAGGCCAAGAACGGCTAAGGTACTCCTGAAGAAGTACAAAGTGGAGAGGATTTATTCTATCAGCTAACAAAACTTATAATAAAGCTCTAATAATTAAGACAGTACGGTATTGGCATAAGAGTAGACAAAAACCAATGGACAGAAGAAAGATCCCCCCCAAACAGATTAATGCTAGAGATAGCATTGCAGAACAGTATGGGGAAATGATCTTTTGAATAAATGGTGTTGAGTCAATGGAATATCCATATGGGAAAAATGGCATTGGAATCCCATCACACACCATACTCAAAAGCCAATTTCTATTAGATTATGGACTAAAATAAAAAAGGTAAACCAATAAAACTTTAGGAGATAACATACAGTATCTTTATGACATCAAGGGAGGAAAAGTTTTCTTAAACAAGATCAAAACAGCACTAACCACAGGTGAGAGACTGATAAATTGGACTTCTTTACAGTTAAGAACTTCTGTTCATCAAGAAACATCATTAGCCACAGAGGAGAAAGATTAACAGCCCACATAACTGGCAAAGGGTTTATATCCAGGATATACAAAAAAACTATAAAGAAATAATGAAAAATACAGAGCAGCAGAAAAATGGACAAGAACAGGGTCTTGGCTTCACACAAAGAAAATCCAAATGGCCAATAAACGTATGAAAGGTGCTGAGCCTCATTAGTAATCAGGGAAACGAAGCAGAGAGACACCTACTACAAACCCACCAGATGGCTAAAGTAGGAAGTCTGATAGGACCAGTTGCTGGTGAAAACTGTTGGTAAATGCACAAGGGGAGCTCTCATATATTGCTGGGGAGAGTGTACTTGTCTAATCATTTTGGGAAACAGTCGGCATTATTTTTTTAACTTAAGCATAGGAATACCCTATAACCCAGCAGTTCTGCTCCAAAGTATATACCTAAGAGAAATACATGCCCAGGTAGACAGGTAGACATGTACAAGAATGTTCACAGTAGCATTATTTATAATAGCCCCAAGTTGGAAACAACCCGTATGTTCAATTGGTAGAAAGGATAAATTGTGGTATATACGCTCAACGGAATGCTTTATACTACACAAAAAAAGAACCATACCGGCACACAACAACATAGAAGATTCTTGTAAACAATGTGGAGTGAAAGAAGCCAGACACAAAAGAACATCCACATTTAATGACTGCTTTTATATAAAACCCATAACCAGACAAAATTCAACATGCCCCCTGCCCCCACAATCTTTGCCCCTCCTGTACTTATGAGATATGTGAAAAATGGTAATAAAAGATGGATTTGCGGGTGCCTGGGTGGCTCAGTTGGTTAAGTATCTGCCTTCAGCTCAGGTCATGATCCCAGGGTCCTGGGATGGAGCCCCAGATTGGACTTGCTGCTCAGCAGAGATCTGCTCCTCCCTCTCCCTCTGCCCCTCCCCTGGCTCTCTCCTTCACACTCTCTCTCAAATAAATAAATAAAATCTTTAAAAATAAATAAATAAAAGATGGATTTGCAAGGTACCTGGCTGGCTCAGTCAGTGGAACATGCAACTCTTGATCTCAGGGTCGTGAGTTCAAGCCCCACATTGGGTGTAAAGATTACTTTAAAAAAGGGATGGATTTGCAAACAAGTTGGGGAATCACTCTTTTGTCCCCAGCCACAACCACCCCCCACTGCTGGAGTATCTCCAGGCTGGAGGGATGATAAAAGAAAATGGTCCTGGAAGTGAGCTGAAGGAAGTTATTGACACAGCTGTCTGATGTGGGGTGGAGAACAAGAGTCAGGCACCCCTTATGTTGGGGTTCATTATGAGCACCTCAGTGACATTTTAATAAAGTCACTCAAAGATAGGGGACCATAATGATGAATTTCTAGAGTATTAAACCTTTAAAGGAGACCTGGAGACCATGAAGTGGGACAAGAATCATGGGCAATTTCTGAAATGCACGGTGCACTAGCCAAATAGGGCTAGGCTGTTATCACAAGACTCCCAACAATGAACATAATTTGTGTGTGTGTGTGTGTGTGTGTGTGTGTGTGTTCTTCCAGATTTTTTTCAGGATATCCAAACATTTTTCATTAATATAACTATGGGATTATACAACACACTGTTGAATTTTTTAAAAAACTTGACAGGTGGTAGACATCTGCCCATTTCAATTCCTATCAATCTACTTCTTACTTGGAGGTGGCGGATATATTCATTATCTTGATCGTGGTGGTGGTTTCATGGGTAATTACACAGGCCAAGACTCCAGTCGTACAACTTATATATGTGTGGTTTACTGTACGTCAGTCACACCTCAATAAAATGAGAAGTGTTGTGCTTTCAAGCTCTTGGACTGCTTTCCCCACTTAGCTCTGTAAGTCCCATGCTGCTGTATGCACTCCTGTTTCATTACTTCTCATAGCTGTGTGGAATTCCGAGTTCAGCATCCACCATGGTTCACTAGCTCTTTCCTTTAGCACTTCCCCTACCTCCCGTTCACCCGTGCCATGAATAATGCTATTCTAAATAACCTCCTTCTTGTCTTATGTGTATCTGAGCAAACTTCCAAAATACATTACAAAGAGTGAAATGGCTAACCTCTGTGCCCTATGCATACTTAATGTTACTGAGAACTACCTGTTTATTTTACAGAACGGCTAAGCAAGTTTCTGTTCCTGCTAGCTGGGCATGGAGAGTCCCCAGTCTTCACTCAGGTTTCTGACTCTTCACGCTCCACGAATGTCCGTGCCTTGTCCCTCCCTCCCCCTCATTTGGTATTGACTTCATGGTCGCTGACAAATAATTCTGCAGGCCGCGGCACACGGCTGGGGCCATTCCCTCATGCTTAGCAGATGGAATTTCTCTCCATCTTTACTAGGTTTATAATCATGTTTTTGGGGGGAAGGGTGCAGGTTCGAAAGGGGAGCTCTCTAGCCCGTCTTTCTGGGCACTCCCTGGCTGCCTTGAAAGGTCCCATCTACACGAAGGAACTGGGCCTTGGTGCTGGGGCCAGTGTTTTAAGCTGCAAGGAATGTGGTGACTCAGCTGGTCTCTCAGGGACACCTCTGTGAACAAGGCCGAGGGAAGGAAGTCATTACACAGACAGCTGGGCTATAAAAAACAAAAATACTCCACACACCAAACTCTACAGAGTAGTGTGGCTGTGTGTCCCATGACTCAACGGGACTGCTTCTGCCACGTGGCACTCGGCACACGGCCCTCACCCACTGCCAGCCGGCTGCCCTCGGAGCCACTTGCAAAGCTGGCTGGGTGGGGGCCCCAAGGAAACCTGTGCCGGTCCTCTCTCCACCCTCTCCACTCTGCCTGTTGCTTTCCTCATCATCTCCTTCCTCCTTCCTCCCTAATCCTCTTGCCCTTAAATAAAACAAAAACAGGAATTTAGTATTTCACGCCTGCTGGAGACGTGGCAGAGACACAGCGAGGTCAACACACTGGCACCCCAGGAAGGCCCTCCTGAGTCAGGCAGATGCCCATGACGAGTCATATCACCTAGGCAGGGGCTGGAGTCCTGGGGAGAGAGACTGGAAGGAGATGGAGAGTCTGAGTTAGAGGCAAGACCATCAGAGATGTGGACGCTCACCCACTAACCTTTACTAGAGACCGACTATGTGCCAGACACCATTCTTGGGATATATCAGCAAAGACAGGTCTTGTTCTCATGGGGCCTACATTCTTGTGGAGAGGGAGACAAACACCAAATATCATAAATAGGTAAAATACATAGCACGTAAAAAGGTGGCTCGTGGTCCTGGAAATGATCAGAACAAGAAAGGTGGATGGAAGTGGTCAGGGCAGAAGGGTGACATCTGAGTCATCTTGAGGGGGGTGCAGGAGTGAGCCATGAGGGTGTCTGGGGAAAGAGCACTGTGGGAACCACCAGGGCAAAGTGGGGTGTGTGCCTGGTGTGCTTATGGATCCATGAGGTGATGATTGGATGGCTATGGAGTGGCGGATGGGGACGGAGTGGAAGAGGAGAGTGGCAATGGGAGGTGTGAGACTGGGAGCTGTGGGAGGCTTCTGAGCAGAGATCCCAACAGAACAGATTTTGGGTTTAACAGCATCCTGCAGTCAGATGGCTTTGACCCCTGGGAGTATGGCACACAGGGAGTACAAAATGAAACTGGAAATCTTGCCAGAGATGTAGAATTTATGAAGTCAATGAGCATGAAGTTGGCAAACAGCTAGAATCACACAAAGCACTGGCGAATGAGGGCCTGTTTGTGTCAGGTCAGAAAAGGACAGTGACAAGGTAGGAGTTTCCAAAGAATGATTTAAGTCAGAGTTAAGTCTTAAGGAAAACCAAAGGAGCCGCAAAGTATTTTTGGATGGTCGTGCTTTTTAGAACATGCAATGCTCCATAAGGGATGTCATACCATGCAATCTACACCCTGCTCCCAAAGCATTTATTCTGTAGTCATACTAAAAATTATGATACAGTGGCATGTATAAACCAAAATTTGTAGGTATAAGATAATAAGATTTTGTTCAGTAAATTTTTAAGTGTATGTTAATAACTGGTTTCCTTTTCTTCATATGTCATAATGGTTCCCACTTAGCCAGGTTGTAGTAAAGATTAAATAAGAGCATTGACTCACTAACACTTGCAACTAATATTTATTGTAGATCTTCTTCCATGTGTCAGGCACTGAGAGAGACTGGGGGCAAAGTGGTGCACAAAAGTACCCTCATGAAGACATAGCATTCATCAAATGGTATATATAAATAAATGGTCACATAAAAGAGAAGGATGAAAAATCACATTAAAAAAAGAAGGAAAAGGCATATGATGCTACGAGAGCCTACATCAAGGAGTTAACCTAGCCAGAAAGTGTATTAGTTTCTGCTCCGTAACAAGTCACTTGGAACAACATATTTATTACCTCAGTTTCTGAGTCAGGAGTCTGGGCATGGCTTAGCTGGGTCGTCTACTCAGGGACTCCTAAAGCTATGATCAAGGTGACAGCAGGACTACATTCTCACTCAGGGGCTCCAGCTCCCTCCGGTTGTTGGCAGGATTCATTTCCTGGTGGCTGCAAGACTGAGCACCCTGGCTTCTTGCTGGCCATCAGCGGGAGGCTGCCGTAGGTCCTAGGGACCACCCATAGCTCCTTGCCCTGTGGGCTTCCTCAACATGGTGGTTTACTTCATCAAGTCAGCAAGGGGAGTCTCCAGAGCTTATCTGCTAGCAAGACTCTTACATAACATAGTCATGGGAGTGACATCCCATCACCTTTGCTGTACCCTATTAGTTAAAAGCAAGTCACAGATCCCACTCACACTCAAGAGGAAGGGATTACACAGAGGCATGAATACCAGGAGGTGGGGATATGGAGATACAGGGGGTCACCTTGGAGTCTGTTTGCCACTGAAGGTTTCCCTGAGGAAGTAACAGTGGAGTTGGGAACTAAAAAATGAGTTGGTGGGACACCTGGGTGGATCAGTCGGTTAAGTGTCTGCCTGCGGCTCAGACCATGATCCCAGGGTTCTGGGATTGAGTTCCGCCATCAGGATCTCCGCTCAGCGGAGAGCCTGCTTCTCCCTCTGCATCTTGCTCCCCCTGCTTGTGCTCTCTCTCTCTCTCTCTCTCACACACAAATAAAATCTTTTAAAAATAAAAATGAGAAATAAAAAATGAGTTGGCATTAACTACATAGATAGAGGGCAGGGGGAGAACTGTCTAGGTAGTGAGAACACACGCAGGACAGTACAATAACATTCACAAAGGATCTAGTACAATGACTAGCAGTGTTATCGCTCTCGTGCATAACAACCATCCATGGCTCCTCAGTGCCCATGGTTTTGCCTGACATTCAAGGCCAGATGGGTCATCTCCTTGCATTCACTTTCTCTCTCTAGCATCCATGCCTTTACTCACCACTTCCACCCACTTAGACTGCCCTTGCCCTACTATATATACTCCATCTATATCGATCTATCTAAACTCCATCTATATCTATCTATCTATACTCCATCTATATCTATCTATCTATCTATCTATCTATCTATCTATCTATCTATCTAATTCAGAGCCCAGCAGAAATTCATCTTCCCTAAACAATATTTTTGAGTATCTATTTAAGTAGAGGGCACTATGCTAGACCCTTGTTGAATTGCAAAGCATAGTGAAATATGGTCCGGAATGCCAGATAGTGGGTGGGGGCAGAAGGTATACCCAAATAAAAAGAGGAAGAATAGGAGGTGCCCTGCTGAAGGTCAAGCCCATGGGGCAGCTGGGAAGTCCTGCAGAAATCTCAAGACGACAGAACGCTCCACTTCGTGCAGTGGTTGCTGATCTTTCAGTATTCTTCCCTAGGCTAGAAATTACCAACGGATTCTAAGGTCCAGCCAAATTGACGTTTTTCCGGGAAGGACAGTTGGAATTGGGAACTGCCCAGCCTCAGTCCACACTGCCAGGCAACCTGGCCAGGCCGGTCAGTCCTCGGCTGGCAACAAAGGCTTCGTTGGCTGGAAGAGGAGAGAGCTACGAAGTGTCCTGCGCTCCAGCCCAGGAATCCCTGGCCACATCCAGGGCCTGTCCTTGAAAAGCTGGGAGAAGAGACCCCAGTAGCCCGACGGCCTTTGCCACATCAGCAGGAAAAGAGGAACATGGGAGGCAAAAGTCACCCAAGCCAGTGGCCCAGTGCCTGGCTTCCTCCAACCAGTGGTGGAGGGCGGAGCCGGAGGCAGAGGGTGGGACCGGAAGCAGGGGCGGGGTCGGGTGGTGGGTGGGGCCGGCAGGGGGCAGGGCGGTGACGGGCCCTGCTTCCCCAGTCCCGCCTCTCAGTCCCGGAAGGAGCGGACCTTGAGCTCCGCGATGCGGGTCTTGGAACTGAGTACCTGCCATCTCCTGCGATTGGGGGTTGAGTCTCTGCAGACGCCTTGGAGGGCAGAAGCAGCCTGAATCTAGGGGTGGGGGAAGGCCTAGCACCCCCTGCATCTCTCCCGTCAACCCTCATCTGCCCTAGTGCCCGCTCCACCTGGAAGCCAGAGGGCATTAAAGCTGTTTCCTTTGTTCTGCGGGCAGAGGACCCTCCCCCCACAATCTGATACCTCTTCCGCCCCCGACTCTCCTCACCTTCATCTTCTTCAAGACTGAACCACCCCCAGGTAGCTCTGTAGGGCCTTTGTACAAACTAGTCCCTATGCGTGGAACATCATTTCCACCCTTCTTCATCTAACTAATTACAACTTATTTTTCAAGCTTGGGTATCTACTTGGGAAAGCCCTCCTTGACCCCCTCCCATCCTGCTATGGGCTCCCCGGCCTGGCCCCCCTAAGCCTAGTCATCTTACATCGCAATTGCTAGACTACCTGTCTATCCTTTGCCTTCTCCCCACCCACCCCAAGACTGTGGGGTCTCTGCAGCATCTCTAGTGCCTGGCCCAGGTATGGTGAGATAATAAACACCCTGCCTGGCAATCCTCTGCCATCCTCTAGACCTCTGCCTGGTGACAAACCCCTACAGTCACTTCACTTCTTAGGGCAGCAGGTCTCAAACTAGAGTGCATCAGAAACACTGGCGGGTGGGAGGAGGGTGTCTTATTAAAATACAGATGGTTGGGCCCCACCCTCAGAGTTTCTGATTCATAGGTGTGGAATAGGGCCTGAGAGTTTGCATTTCTAAAAAGTTCCCAGGTGCTGCTGATGCTGACACAGGAACCCCATTTTAAGAATCACTGTGTTGGGGCATCAGTTTCTTCGTCAATAAAATAGGATAACTTCTGTCCCTGCCATGTGAGGTTTTGTGAGAATCAAATGAGATTATGCAGATGAAGAACTAAGCATGGTGCCTACACCGAGTAGGTGCTCAATAAGTGCAAATGCTACTGGGAGTGGGAGGAACACATGCCAACAGAGAAAACATGAGCAGTAGAGGTAGGTCAGGGCCCAAGCAGGTCAGCTGGGCTGGCAGAAGAGCAAGGCCCAGCACAGTAGCCAGGGAGTCCAGGTTGTGCTATGGAGGCAGATGGGAGCCATGCACGGTTCTGGAGCAGGGCAGTGACAGGAGGAAGCTAAATGTGGCAAAATTGAGCAGGAGGCACAGCAGCAAATTCCCCGTGCTGGGTTTTCCTTGCCTGTTTGGCCAGGCATAGAGCTGCCAGATTTAGCAAATAAAAATGAAGGATATCCAGTTAAATTTGAAGTTCAGATAATGATTTTTTTTTTTTAGTATAATTATGTCCCAAATTGCATGGGACATACTTACACTAAAAAACCTTTTGTTATTTATCTGAACTTCGAATTTAACTGGGTGTCCTTTATTTTCATTTGCTAAATCTGATAATCCACGCCAGATATCAACTGCCTGCCCCAACCCCAAGGCTCCATACTGGAGGGAACCAGCCCCAGGTTCCTCTGGCTCACTTCCCCCCTTTCAATGAGGCCACCAGGAGTGACTGAGGAGCTGCTCCTGGGCCCAGTCTTGCTGCCAGTACAAGTGGTCACAGCTGCAGGCCTGGGTGAGCAGGTCCTCCCACTTCATGCCAGGTTCGCCCAGCAAAGAAATAGTGAAGCACACAGTAAATAATCACTGGGTCTGTAATTTAATGAAGCACCTAAGGTTACCAAGTCCCATAAAGAAGGAGGTGCCACCTGCACTTGTGGGTTACTCAAGAAACAAACAGTTGTCAATGGTATAGGTGCACCTGGTGAGTGTACCCAGAGAGGAGAAAATATCCTCTATCCTTAACCCCAGAAATGATCAACACAAGTGCTCAGCAGTGCTCAGACTGCTTGCATGCTCACAGGACGCCATGGGAATGGTTATATAAACTGCAAGCTAGAACAGGGGGGTCCCTACCTCCTTCAGCTCAGTTGGGCATTGGGATAAATCATGGTACCAGAGGCTGCCTCTCTCTCCCCCAGCCCCATAATCACCAGATCCCAGATGATTCATAATTCCGGAAACAAGCCTGTCGGAAATCCAATTTCTGCAACAACCTTTATATCAACTTTCTTTCCTCTAATGAGGAACAATGAAAACAATATGTGCTCCATTTTTTTTTTTAAAAAATGTGATAAACATTACTGAATTCCTAGTGTGTGCCCTGTGCTGTGTTCAGCTTATTTAGCTCAGTAGTTCTCAGCCTTGGGTGCACATTGCAAACACCTGCAGATTTTCCAGGTGATCCTAGTACCCCAGGTATCAGTATTTTCCCCAGGGCATGGTGATTTCAACACACAGCCAAGGCTGAGAACCATTGATGTAGTTCATCCTGCTTCATCCTCACAATATGATCTTGCAAGGTAGGTGTTACCTCTGTTTTGCAGATGAGGAAATTGAGTTTCAAAGAGGTACAGTGACTGCAGCTTGTGTAGCCATAATCTTGGACCTCTGTTTTCCTCCCAGGCTCCCTTGAGGGATTCCTATGTTTCCACGGTTAAATATCATGGGTATATATATAATGCTTCCACAGATATGTTCGCAGCCTTGCTGCCCTCCGGGCCACCTTGAGATAGCTCTGCTCCCAGCAGGGCTCTTCCGAGACACCAGCCAGACTTGGCCTGGGTTTGGAATTGACACTAAATGACTTTTGCTATAGTGAGGACCACTGAGGCGGGTCACTCCACCCAGGTCCTGGCATCTAGGGTCATAGAAAGACGGTGGCCACCTCCCATTCCCCACCACCCAGGACCCTCTAAGCCTGGGTCTTTACAGTTGTGTCCCACCACCACCCCCAAGCTTTTCCTCGGTGCCCTCCTCCTTCACAGCAAACCCCCTCACCTCCTGATTCTTCTCAGCTCATCTTCTTTGCAGGAGCCGTACATCCACACAGGTTGTGAGAGAGGTCTCTGATCCAGGACAGGCCGCGAGCCACAGATCCGAAGGGAAAAGCCTTGCGCTAGCCCGACTCCTCGCCCGGGGCTCGCGGGCCCACCGATTCTTCAGACGTGGACGCACCTTGGCTCACCTGTCCCCTCCCGCGGCGCCTGCTGGCCGAGAGGACGGTCAGCTGGGCCAAAAGGCTGGTCGCCGCCTGCCCTCTGCTGGCCGGTGGCAGTATTGAGCCCGCTGCCGCTCCACCGGAGCGTCAGAGGGATGGAATGAAGGAGCGGGCATTTATCGAGCTCCTGCTGTATGTCAGGCACTGAACTGGGAGCTGGGGGTGTAAGGATGAACGCGACCTGCTTTCACAAAGTTCAGCTTCAAGTGAGGAGACAGACAATAATCAAATAGTCGTTCAAGCAAATATGAAATTACAACTGTGGGCTATATGAGCGTATAACGCGAGGCTCCTGTCCTGTATACGGGGTGTAATGGGGGGCGAGGGGAACGGTCAGGGAAAGCTGCCCCTCAGGAGGGGACGTGTGAGCGCCAGGTGCCCCACAAAGTCATTCCATGTAATCCTGAAAATCCTACAAGGTGGCTATCCCCTTTGCCAAAGCAGGAAACAGGCTCAGGTTGGGGAAAACCTACCCAAGGTCACATAGCGAACTGGAAGCAAAGCCAGCAGGGCCTAAATCGGCCCAATTCGAAAATCCCCACTTCTCCGCTGCTCCTGGCTGTGGTGTAGGTGGCAGGCCACCCGGACGTCCCATCTAGCCGCTCTAGGGCGCCGGGCGGGGCCGGGGTGGAGCCTGCGCGGGGCGGGGCCTCAACTCCGGCCCCGCCCAGCCTCTATAGGTGAAAGGGCGCCCTTGGGCGTGGGGACTGGGCGGAGGCGGGGTCTTTTGGGGGGGTGGAGCCTGGGCGGATTGGGGCTTGCAGACACCCGCCAGGCTCAAGGGGCGGAGCCGGGATCTCACCCGGTCCTAGAGGAGACGGAAGCTCCAACTGAGTGTGGGGCGGAGGACACTTACCGCTGACCCCGTGCACTCAGGCGGCGGCTCCGGATCCCGGAGGTCCAGTGGGCAGCTCCCCAGGTAGGGCCTAACCCCGGCCTGAGAAGAGGTACCCCTTCCCCAGCCCTGCCCTGCCTATCTGTCCTGCCATCTGACCCACGTTTCTTCCTGTCCGCGGGCCTGGGTCCATTTCTGGACATCAGAAGGTAGCTCATGAGTGGAGCTGCCGGTCTCACTTCGTCCCCCTCCCTGGCCCAGCCGCTGCGGGACCCCAGACATCCAGAATATGGGATCAGGAGATAAGATGCCAAAACCTCTCGGGGGTGGCTGGCCCAGCTTCACCCCAGGCCTTTGGGAGGTCACCCACCCTCTCTGGTACTGAGCGTCCTGTCTTGCAAAACAGGGTCTGACCCTTGCTCACCCTGCGGAGATGGGGTGAGACCCAGTAGCTGTGACGGGTGCTGGGGAGCCAGGGGTGGAGCTTTCTCCCTTCCAGGGCTATAGGAATGCTTATCCTCCTGCTGCTTCTGGTCCTGCTGTACCTTCACCCTTCCCCAGATCTGGGAGCCCAGAAAGGCGGAACCTCAGACCCTGGGGTAGAGCTGTGTGCTGGCCTGGGAGGCCTGTGGGTGTTCCAAAGTGGGCCCTGAGGCTTGGGCACCCTGTGAGGCCTGCCTGGAGTCTACCTGCTCACTTTGCAAAAAGCGGGCCACCATGGTGTAAGAGGGCCTGGAATGATATGGAAAGAAGTCTAACCTCTCAACGGTGGACAGAGACAGTGCATTGCAGTCTGACCTGTAGTGCCCTCAGGACCAGCCTAGGGTGACTGAGGCTGTCATGATGCCCCAAAAGATGCTGCTGTTGATAGGTGACACCTATGGGCATTTACTGTGTACTAGTGCTTTCCGTGAGTTATCCCATTAATTACTCACACATCCCCTATCCCCATTTCAGAGGCTGAAACCGAAGCTTAGAGAGATGAAGTGACTTGCCCAAGGTGTCAGGGAGGGAATTAGAACCCAGATAGTCTAGGGGCGCCTGAGTGGCTCAGTGGTCCTGGGATCGAGTCCTGCATCGGGCTCCCTGCTCGGCGGGAAGCCTGCTTCTCCCCCTCCCGCTCCCCCTGCTTGTGTTCCCTCTCTCGCTGTCTCTCTCTGTCAAATAAATAAATAAAACCTTAAAAAAAAAAAAAAGAACCCAGATAGTCTAGTATCTTACAGTGTCCTGTTGCCACCCAGGATCTGGGCATCCGGTAGCAACGCCTTGACCTAGGACAGCAGGAGGAGAACGAAATGGGGGGATAGGATTCAAAGGGCTCAGGAGGGAGGGATGCCCATGAATCCTGAGAGGAATTCAGCTGATCTGGGTCCCTGGGGGAGAGATGAAGTGTTTGAGTTTAGACATGTTAGTTTGGGGTGAAGGGTGGTATAAGGGAGCCAAGCAGAGGTCTTGCAGAAGACCAAGAAGGCAGAGCTGGGTCCTGGGGGAGAGCAGATGCCTTCAGAGATGGGTGCAGACAGAAGAGGGGATCCCAGGGCTTAGCTCATTGGAGTCCCCCCAAATGCTGAGTGGGCAGATGTGGGGGGCATCCACTCGTAGTGTGGGGGCTCCCAGGGGGAGGAATGAATTCTAGGCTGAGGAGGGTTTGAATAATGGGGGCCTTATTTCATAAAGGCGAAACTGAGGCTAGCACATTACTTGCCTGAGGATGCCCCAAGGCTGGAGCAGAGTAGGACCCCATGCCCCCCAGAGATGGTGCCGTCTCTGCCATTCAGCTCTACTACCTCATTGGCTCTCTACGAAGAGCCGTTTTGTTCCCCGGGGGACATCTGACAATGTTTGGAGACAATTTGGTTGTCACACTGGAGGGGGTGTAATACTGGTATCAGTGGGTAGACACCAGGAATGCTGCTAAACATCCTACGATACCCCCGAAGCAAAGGATTATCTAGCCCCAAACGGCAATGATGCTGAAGTTGAGAAAATCTGTACTAGGTCAAGCCGAGCCGGTCACTACCCAGCCCAGCTCTTTCATCCTCAGCGGGGCAGATAACTCAGGTCTGAGCCTCCACCTGGGCAGACCTTTGCCCCCACTCCCGGTCTGCCCCTCCCATGCTTCCTCCTTTATTCCTGGAAGCTTCTGGAGTCTTCTCTGCTTTTCCTGAGCACAGTGATCTAGAGACCTGCCCATCACGTGTCTGACCTTTATTCACAGAATTTGGCGTAGGAAGGAACCAAAGTGGAAATTTTCACCTAGCGCATAGTGGGTGCTTTGCAGATAAACTGTATATTATATTTGAATGCCATTATCAGGGTCCAGAAAGCTTCATTTTATCCCGTTTTCATTTTAGCAATTCCAGTTGTACCTTATGTTTCTGAAGTTCTAGGTTTCTAATGAGCTCCCAGGTGATGCTGACACTGCTGGGCCACATTTTGAGTGGCAAGGGTTGTGCAGAGGTGGGCTGGGGCGGCTGCCCTCCCTGCAGACAACTGTCGGGTGGTTTGGGGACTGTGGGGTGGCAGGAACCATGACATGGGGTCAGGAAACCGGGATACGAGTCATCACTCTCCCCACCCTGCCCCATCTATGGCCTATGGATGTCACTTAACTTCTTTGAGGAGTGGTCTTGCATGGCAGTTGGTCCTCCAGGTGTTCTGATGCGGGGTCTGCGAGGTGGGAGTGCCATGCAGAGATGGAATGGCCTGGCTCCTGGCAGCCAGAGGGGCAGCAGGCCATTGGCCCGGCCAGCAGGGAAGGGACCACGAGCTGCTGTTGGTGGGGCGGGCACCGTGCCAGCATGGAAGCAGCTCTCGTTACGGCCCTGGCTCTTCCCCACGGCTGCCACAGCCTTCTGCTTCTGGCTTACCTAGCTCTGCCTGGTGTGGGAAAGCTGGAGAGACCGGTCTGGCTGGGGGAAGGAGGGGCAGCTTTGATGGGGCAGGGGACAGCCTAAGGCCTGAATGTGGGTCTCCAGGCCTGGCCAGCTGAGCCAGGGTCTCAGAAGTGGGGGTCAGGCCTGAGAACTATGGCCTGGAGACACTGGGGTCAGGTGATGGATCTTGGATAGGATTCCCACCTGTTCCAGGGAAACTGGGAAGGAGTTTGATATTTGGGGCCATAAACTGGGAGGTCATTTTACCCCCAGCTATAGGAGATGCTTTCCCTCAAGTATCTGACCCCAGAAACAGAGCTGGGCAGAGCCTTAGGTACCTGAGGTACCCCACCCCTGGTTCTCCACAGATCAGCCACGATGGCGCAGCAAGGCCCCTTCCAACTCCTAAGACTAGGAAGCAGCAAGACAGATGAACCCATTTCTCAGATGGAAGAACTGAGACTCTCTCCTCCCTACTTACTGGGAAGAGATCAGCCTTTAGGGCTGTCACCCATTACCCAGCCAGACCCTGGGCCTAATATATCATGAGGCTGCCGCCCGTTGCATCAGGGAGGGGTGCTGACCTGCCCCTGTCCCCGCAGTCGGGCCCGCCCAGTGGTTCACACTGAGGGGTCTGCAGCCACACAGGCCTGGGTCTGGGACCTGGCTCCTCTCCTTACTAGTCGTGGTCCTGGGCAAATCACTGAGCCTCAGCAAGCTTGTCTGTAAACAGCAATAATGACACCCGCTCGGCCAGCCTCACAGGTTGTTGCAAAGATGGAATGAGCCCTGCCACCGAACACCATGGTCATTATCATTACTCACAGCATTTAGAGATGCAGGGCACCCCAGATCACCTCACCCGGTGCTCTCATTTGACAGATGCAGAGATCGGCACTTGGAGAAGGAAGGCAGGTGTCCAGGAGCCCCATAGCAGGTCGGTGGGCGAGCCGGGGCTAGGACCCACACCTGCAGGCACACCGCCCATCCCTCCGGTCTGCGCAGGTGCTCCGAGGGCAACACACCGTAAGTCTGGGGAGACCTTTGCCCCCCACTCCTGGTCTGCCGCTCCCATGCTTGGGGTCCTGGGGGTCCTGGAGCCCGGGCTGCAGAGCCTCCCCACTGAGGGAGGTGGACCCTGCCTTTGTTCCAGCACCTCCTCCCTTTGCCAGCACCAGCTATGAACTACGTGGGGCAACTGGCAGGGACGGTGTTGGGGACGATGAAGGACATATACCGAGGCCTGAACCCGGCCACGCTGAGTGGTGGCATTGACGTGCTGGTGGTGAAGCAGGTGGACGGCTCCTTCCGATGCTCGCCCTTCCATGTGCGCTTCGGCAAGCTCGGCGTCCTGCGGTCTCGGGAGAAGGTGGTGAGCGCTGGCCAGCCAGGGGCCACGGCAGGGTGGGCTCTTAAGGCCAGGGCAGCCCCTGCAGTCCCAGGAGACGGCCTAGACCTCCCTCAGGTGGTGATCTGTGCTCTGGACAAGCGTCTGTTCTTTTGCATTTACTTTGACAGTTTGGGGTTGGTTTGGGGCTTTGGGTCCCAGAGGGTTCCCATTTTCCCATGGGAGCCGCACAGTGGGGCTGTCCCTGGTACCTGGGCTGTCCGACCTGGCTCCAGCTTACTAAGACCTCACCTGTACGTTCTTGGTAAGTCTCCCCACCTGGGCGGATGGATGCACACTCTCATCTACCTGGTGCCGGAGGGGTGATGTGGGAGAATGAGGTAGGAGCTGATAACACCGTCCCAGGGCCAGGTATGTGGGTGGCACTCAAAAGGTCAGCTTGTCTCCCTTCAGAAAGTTGTGCTGTCTTCTCTGGGCCCAGGCGAACGTGACAGCTTTTTTTTAGTGCCGAGGTCTGGAGTATGAAAAGAGGTTTGGTGAGTCCAAATCCTCTTCCTATGGGGCCCCTGGGAATGTGCCAGAATCCTAACAGGAAACTGTCAGTTTGTGGGGGACTGTATAGCGAGGCGGTAAAGAGCTGGGGCAGACTTCGTGGCTCACAGCCGCACTTGGCCACCTCCCAGTATGTTACTTAACACCTCTGGGGTCTCGGTTTCCTCGTCTATAAGGTAGGGGTAGGGATAGGAGCTATGGCACAGTGTTGCTGGGAGGTTAAAGGGGAGAATCCAGATAAAACTCTCCATCAGTGCCTAGAAAGTGGTCCTTCATACCGTTGTTCATGTAGTCAGTAAGCACTCTGGGGGTTGGGGACACAGCGGCGACAAGATGGGTCATGTCTTGTTCTGATGGGATGTGGCAGAAAGAACAGAAATCAAGGCAGACAAGAATCCTGAGACAGTGGTGTGTGCAAGAAAGTCCAGAGAATAGGAAAATGGGGGGCGGGGGGGTGGCGACCTCATCGCAGCCTCTCTGCAAAGGGCAGTCCGAGCAGAGGCCCTTGGGGTGGGGAGCAGCCGGGCACACCAGGGGCTGGGGGGTAGGAGTTCCAGCAAGCGCAGTGCTCCAGAGGGGCAGGGGGGCCAGTAGAACAGAGTGTGGGGGTGAGGGACAATGGTGGGGACTGTACACCACGATGCCCCTTTACAGGTCGACATCGAGATCAACGGGGAGCCTGTGGACTTGCACATGAAGCTGGGGGACAGCGGGGAGGCCTTCTTCATCCAGGAGCTGGAGAGCGATGATGTAAGTGCCTTGCGGCACCTGCCGCCTCTGGGCCGGACCTTGCGCCCTGTCACTGACCTGCCCCTGGGAACCACCCTAGCAGCAAGTCTGATGGGGGCGGGGGGATCAGCTAGGGCTGGCACTCCCAGCATGCTGTTGGAGCCTGAGCAGAATTGGGATGGGGGCAGCAAGAGCTGATTTCCTTCCTGGGGAAAGCTGGGGAAGGTTTCTCAGAAGAGGACACTGGAGCTGGGCCCCTGGAGGGTGAAAAGGAGGCCTTCCCTGGGCGGCCTGAAAAGGAGGAGGGTGCTGTCGCATGGCTGGGAGGGGGCTGGCAAGCGTGAGATGGATTGTTCTGGATCTGGTGCTGGCTCGGTGCAGTTAGAGCATGGAAGGATGGGGGGGAGGGACGAGGAGAGGGGTGTTTCAGAAGGGAGGCAGAGCCCAGCACAAGCCAGCAGGAGGTGTTCCAACAGTCTGAGCTTCACAAACTTTAAATAAGCCCCTACTGTATGCCCGACACTGCAGTGGACTCGGGTGACGGGTCACCCCTGCCTGCAAAGAGGGCTCCCAGACCAGCCTGGGAGCCAGACATATACACAACAGATGATGGAACTATATGGTCATGGCAGTGGAGGGGGTTGGAACTGGGGCTGGGGTTAGTCAGGGCAAGCTTCCTGGAGGAGGTGATGTCTGGCTGAGTCTTAAAGGGAAAGCAGGTGTGGGCAGAGGAGGAAATGAGTAGCCAAGGTTCAGGGTTCTACCTGGACAGGGTGGTTCGTGTGGCACCCAGGCCCAGTTGTGAGGCCTTGCTGCTGCTGCCTTGGACCAGCCTCTGTGCCTGTTTTCCTGAGCCCGAATGAGCTCACACCCAGGCCCTGGGACTCAGGCAGGGCTCAGAACGACTGGGTGGCGAGGGTGGCCCCCCAGGCTCTAGCCCCTGGTCTGTCTCACAGGAACACGTACCTCCGTGTCTGTGCACATCGCCCATCCCTTGTGGGGACCTGTCTGGGCTCCCCTCAGACTCCCAGGTGAGCACAGCCAGTGAGCCCGAGGCCATCTCTGATGGGATGCCCTCCACTGGGCGGAAGAAGAGGCTTCGCAGGAGGAAGCCCAGGCGGAAGGAGGGCACGGTGGCAGCCAATTCTAGTTCGGAGGAGCTGGAGACGGGCGCTGACAGTGAGCTGTCCCTGCTGGAAAAGCCAAGGCCAGAGCCCCCAGGGTGTGTGTGGACCAGGTGGGGGCCTACGGGTGTGGGGATACCACCCAGGGTTCAAGCACCGTTTCCTCTGCTGATGCTCTGTGACCCTGGACAAGGGCCGTGACTTCTCCGGGCTTCACCTCCCCGAGCCCCTGACACCCAGGCCCCCATGCGCTACCTGGGGTGCCCGGTCCTGTCGGTGACCATTTATTTCCCTGCAGCCCCCTCAGCAGCGTCCGGTCAGAAGGGGAGTCCTTACCGCAAGCCAGAGACATCTACCCCTACTCTGATGGCGAGTGGGGCCCCCAGTCCAGGTGAGAGTCTAGGTGGCCTGCAGGCAGGGACCCAAGGCCAAGGTCTCAGAGTATTTTGTATTTATATCTTCCTGATGAATAATGACATAGAACACATTTAGTATGTTTACCAGCCAGTTCTACATCTCCCGTGCCAAGTGTTTATTTTAGGTCTTTGCCCATTTTTTTTTTTTTTTTTTTTTTTACTAGCTTGCCTCATTATTGTCGGTTTGTAGGAGTCTTCCGTATATTTATACATTCTGGATCCAACAGAGGCATGAATATGTATGATAAATACTTTTTTCCGCAGGCTGGGGTGGGCAGTGGTGGGCGACAGGCTGGCTTGAGGACCTCTAAGTTCTTGCTTCCTGCAGCCTCCCGCTGGGGGGGCTCACGTCCCCGAAGAGTGACTCAGAGCTGGAGCTGCGGACCCCCGAGCCCAGCCCCCCACGAGCTGAATCCCACATACAGTGGGCCTGGGGGAGGCTGCCGAAGGTGAGTGCCTCCATGTCAGCCTCCCATCCCTGCCTTTTAGGGGCTCGGTGGTCCCCTGCGGGTCAGAAGTGCAGTGACTGAGACTTGGACCCCCAAGGCCTTGTGGGGTGTGGGAGGCAGGCCCTGCGCTGGTTCACATCCCCTCCCCCACCCCATTTGTTTGACCGAAGGTGGCCAAAGCAGAGTGGCCTGAGTCCTCGAAGGTCGCTGATGGCAGGGCTGGGTCAGCCTGTCCTCTTCGGGGAGAGCCCAGCACCCCCTCCGCTTCTGTGGCTGGTGCGGACCCTTTGGGACCCCTAATCCTGCAAGCAGGGGCTGGTACCGACCTTCCTCCTACTGACGTGGAGCCTCCCGCTTTGGTGGGCTCCCCTCTCCCCACTCCTGAGAGAAAGGAGACCACGCCTCAGAGCCGCAGGGATGCAGGCCTGCCTCTTCCCTCGAAATCCTGGAGCTGGGCCACCCTGGAGGTCCCAGTGGCCACCAGGCAACCAGAGGGGGGCCCTGGGAGGAAAGGTGAGTGATGGTTGGCCCTCTCCCAGGGTTTTCCCTGGCCTCACATAAACCTCCTGGGTGGACTCTGGTACTTCAAACGTGTTTTGAGCACCTACTGTGTGCCTGGCACTGTGCTTGGCTCCAGCCCTCATGGGCTTGCAGTGAGGGAACTAGATGAAGCATGCATAAGCAGAGAAGAGCGTGTCGTGCGTGACACAGGAGAGAATCATCGGTGGGCACAGAGGCTATTTAAATCATGTGGTCGGGGAAGGCCTCTCCGAGTGGGGGATGCGTGAGCTGAGACCCGAACGATAAAGACCCAGCCAAGTGAGGATCAAGGGAAGAGAATTCTGGGCAGAGGGAAGAGCATGTGTCAAGGCCATGAAGTGGGAGAGAGGTTGCATGTCTAGGAAGGGAGGCAGCTGGTGTGTCTTGAGCAAGGCAGGGTTGTGGGGAGGAAGCCAGCAAGATGAGCAGATGCTGGATCATTCCTGGTGCAGGAGCTGGGGTTTATCCTAAGAGTGTGGGAAGCTACTAGGACTCACTGTCCAAATCAGTAGTTGCTGGCTATATATGGCTATGTAAAATGTAGTTAAAATTATTTGAAATTAAATAACATATACAATTCTGTGTCTCCATCATGCCACATTTTCAGTGCATGGATAGTGACGTCTGGCTAGCGGTATTGGGTGGGCAGGCAGGCAGGGGACATTTCTACCATCCCCAAAAGTTCTACCAGATAGCGCTGCTTTAGTGTGTTCAAAGACAAGGGGACACCTCCTGCTCATGCTACTAAGCACATGTTAGGACTAGAGGTGTCCCCTTTGCCCTCAGGCTCCCTGAAGAGAAGCCAGCATCTGGGCCCCAGTGACATCTATCTGGACGACTTGCCCTCTCTGGATTCTGAGAATGCAGCCCTTTACTTCCCCCAGAGGTGCCTGGGTGCTGGGTGCCAGGGTGTCTTGGGATGGGGGTTCTTGGGGCCAGGGGTTGGCTACCAAGGGCCTGAGAGTGTAGGCCCTCCTCTCCCCAGCCTCTTTGTAGTCACATCACTGTTGGCCCCTCTGCCTCCAGTGACTGTGGACTGGGGCCCAGAAGGTGGAGTGAACCCAACAGCCAGAAGCCCCTGGGAGACCCCAACCCTGAACAGGAACCAGAACCCACTCTGGACATGGTGGATATGATAGAGCTGTCCCTCTGTGGCGGACTCGCTGAGAGCCGGGACATCTCCCTGGGTATGTCTGACCAAGGCCTGAGCCCTTCCAAGGATTGGCACTGAGCCCAGGGACCTGGGGAGGGCAGGGAGGCCCCCAGAGTTGGGGGGCAGGCAGCAGAGGTGTGAGGCTAGACTGGGTGCCCTTGCTGTTCTCTGCTCTGTGGAGCCCCATGCAGCCAGCGAGGGCAGGGCATTCTCAAGGCCCTGCGAAGCAGATACTTAATGCTAAGCTGTGACTTACCCTGTGAATCCAGGATGGCAAGTGCCAAAAGTAGAACTTTTGGGGATGGTGGGCACAGCAGGTGCAAATACCACAGGTAGGGAGGAGCCCTGCTGGGTCCCAGACCCAACCTGCAGGAGGCCTGAGTGGTAGAGTGGGGGGGGGCGGGTGGGATCCGGGAGGGGCTGGGGCAGCAGGTCACATCGGACATGTCAGCCTCACTCCTTACTCTCTGCCTCTGTGCCCAGAGAAGTTCAACCAGCACATCGTCTCCTACCAGGACCTAGTCCAAAACCCTGGCCTCCTTGAGCACCCAAACCTGGTGGTGAAGATCAATGAGAAGTGAGTACCAAGCCTGAGCCGCTGGCAGCCCCAGAGTGGCCCTGCCCTCCACCGCCCCATGGCTACTGCAGTCCCGACTCCCCGTTCTGTCTCTCCAGGCATTATAACTGGGCTGTGGCTGCCCCCATGATCCTCTCCCTGCAAGCCTTCCAGAGAAACTTGCCCAAGGTAATGGTTAGAGCACCACCGGGCCTGCAGAGGAAAGTGGGCCCAGCCGTGGGGCCCTTGGCCAAGAAGCGGAGAGTGGGCAGAGATGGGCCTGGGGCTGACCAGCTGCGAGACCCACCGTGAGAGGAGCAACTGAGGGCCCCTGGAGCCTCGCTCCGTGCTGCGCCGACAAAGCCCCATCCCGCCCTGGCTTCCTGGCCCGGCTGAATCCCATGAGGGTTGGACTTGACTTCGAAGGAGTTCAGGGCACACGGGGGGAGGATAATAACCTTCCACAGGAGGCTTTTAGATCTGAGAGACGAGGCTTGGGAGACAGAGGCCCCACTCCTTATCTTACCCCGAGCAGCGCTCCGGGCTGAGCTGTAGCATTGCTTGCTTTATTGGCCTGCATTTGTTGAGTACCTACTGTGTGCCAGGCACAGGCTGTCCTGTCCTGACAGTCATGCTCTCCTAGAAAGACAGTTAATCATAAGACTCAGCCGGATGAATATAAAATTCAACTGTGAGTATTGGGAAGGAGAGGCTGGGTGCTTTGAGAGGCTAAAACGGGGGTTTGCTGAGCACATGCCCCCTGGGCAGAGATCTGAAGAACGAATAATCCGTAAGCAGATGAGGGGCAGGGAACAGCATGTGCTGACGCTCAGAGGTGGGAAGGAACCGAGTCTTTTCAGTCCTTCCCACAACTTCTACCCTCACCGACCTGCACCTGCCCCCCCGCCCCACCCACCGCCACTGGCTCCCCTGCCCCGATCTGGCCCATTGTTCTTGGATTGATTAGACTTGCCCAAGAACATCACCATCCAGATTTTGACAGCTGACGCCTCCCTTTGGTGACACTCGGCTCTATCCTCTGGCTGGCTCTGGGTCTGAGCTAGAACCAGAGCCTGTGGGAAGGAGGAGGGTTACTCTCCTGCTTGGCTCTCCTCACTTTCCCCAGACAGGTCCACCACCTGAGGCCCCTGGGAGATTCCCCCAGCCTGTTTCCAGCTCAAGGGGGTACCCTGGCTGTCCCACTTCCAGGTCATGTCCTCCTGACTTGGGTCCACCATTCTGTCTGTAGGACGCTCATATGTCTCCTGGGTGGGCCTTGGCCTAGGCTCTCCGGGGCTCCCCCTGGGAATACCTAGCACGAATCTAATCAGCATCTTCCCAAGGTCATGTTGCCCCCACCAGACAGCAGTGGTAACGCACAGAGAGGGAAGCCATGCATGGGATAGAGTCATTGACCTTTGGGGTTGCCTGTGTTGGTCTTGGATGTTGAAGGGAGTACTGGCTATAGACTGTTCTTCCTGCTGTCACTTGGTGGCATCACGCAGAGAGTACTAGATCCTGAGAAAGTCCCAAAACACTGCCTTCAGCTACTTTAGTAGGATCTGGAGGCCAGGCCGAGGCTGGGCGAGAGCTAGGGGGTCAAGGCTGGGGTAGGGTGGGGATTGGCAGGAATAGCCCTTGATCTCCTGTGCTTAGCTCCATGAGTCATTGCTTGGAGTCCCAGCATGGAGGTGAGTATGCTTCCTCAGCCTCCAGACGTTAATAGCACCTTGCTCTAGGGTCAACCCCAGACTCTGGGTTCATGGGGGCGATGAAAGGTAGGTTTTTGTGGTGCAGGGAAAAATGCCATGGCCTTTATCTGCCCACAGAGCACCGTGGACAAACTGGAAAAGGAGAAGATGCCCAGGAAGGGTGGACGGTGGTGGTTTTCCTGGCGACGCCGGGACTTCCCCGCCGGGGAGGTGAGTGGTCACGGTCAAAGGGCGTGGTCAGCACAGGCAGGAGGCGGGGCTCACTGAATGTATGTTCTTCCCACAGAGCAGTGTCCAGACTGAGAAAACCACAGCCCGGGAGCAGCAGGGGTGAGCTGGACCTCATGGCTGGAGCTCTGCAGCTGGAGCCAAGCCTCGGGGAGATCCCTGTGGGGGCAGGGGTGACGCCAGCACCTCTCCCCCAGCTATGGTTCTTTGTCGCTACCCAATCACTTCTACACCCTTTCTTTTTCTTGAGAAATGTCCCCATTTCACAGATGGGAAAACTGAGGCCTAGAGCGACACCAAAAGTCCGAGAGCTGGGAACTGGCAGAGCTGGACCGGGTGCCCAGACTCCTGACCCAGACAAGGGACTACTGTCTTAAGGAGGGGCAGGGCCTCCCCTCTTTGCCAGGGGCAGGCTGACCTTGCCTTTTTCATCTCTCAAGTGACCAGAACACTCAGGCTTGGGTGGGGGATGACCAAGGGCAGGTCAGCTGAAGCCAAAGCAGGTGGGATTGGTGATAAGCCCTAAGATGCACCCCTAGGTTTTACAGATAAACATCTCCAAGGCTACCTTGGCTAGGCGCTGAGGGTCAGGAGCCCTGGGTCTCCCTGCTCCAGCTCTGCTGGCCCCTTTCTGGGTGCATACTGCTGGGCTGCATCCTTATGTCTGCACCGCTCTCCAAATGGGTGGCACCATGGTGGGGTTTCTGATCCTCTGGAGGAACAAGGACAAGCCCCAGGTTCCTTGTGGCCTGGGCTGAGGGGTGAACATCTATGGGGAATGTAGGGCCTTGGCTGGGGAGAGTGGCCTGAGAGCCGGGCTGCCTGCAGGGAGAAGACTGATGTCCTGAGTAGTGAAGATGATGCCCCAGAGAGCCCTGTGATCCTGGATGCCTCCTCTCTGCCACCCTTGACTCCCGCCTACAAGAAGTCCCTCCGCCTCTCCTCTAATCAGATAGTGAGTGTTCAGGGTGGGGGGCTGGGGCTGAGATAATTTGGCTCCGTGGAGCCTTGAGTTTACCAGAGCCCAGAATCCATCCCCTCGGCAGCCTCCCTAACAGCCTCTGCGTGAAAACCTCCAGGGTCAGGGGCTTGCTTCTTTATGCACCAGCCCATTTCTTTGCTGGATGCTCTTATGGGAAAAGTCTTCCCTATGTTGTCTTAAAGTATTCTACCTGCAGTGGGTTGCCGGCTCTGGATCGGCTCTTGGAGGCCACTCTGAAGGAATCAAAAGCTGATGACAGCCCCTCAGATATTGGCCGTCCCTGCCCCCAAGCCCTGTCTTTGAGCTTAGTCACTGGCCCCCCAGTGGGGCTCTGTCAGGGCGGTGCCCAGGGCGGGCAGCTACCATCTGAATGGTACCCCAGTGTGACACCCACTTTGGGGTCAGCCAGGGCCCAATAGCCTTGGTCACTGGCTGTGGTGGAGAGCTGCCCTGATTCTTCTCTATGGACCAAGGACAGGGCTAGGTGTCTCTTTGGTTGGATGGCACGAGTACCCTAGCCCCAGGCAGGAGGCTACCTGTGAGGATCTCTATGGAGTGGGGTGTCTCCCTGCCAGGAGCAGTGCCAGCCTTAGGGCTGACCTGAGAAATCCGGGTGGCCAGGCTTTGCCTGTGAGCTTCACCCCAACCGGGGCAGAAAGGGAGGTTAGGGCTCCTGTGTCTGGGCCCGTGTGGGCCCCGACCAGCACCCTGCACTCCCTCACTCCCCGAGGTCGCCCTCTACCTGTACGGATGTGTCTGCGTGTGGCTGTCTCTGATGAATTCAGGCAGGTTCTCTGAGTTGGGAGGCAGAGGGGAATGAGAGGCCCATGGAGATCACAGCTTCCCCCACCTTTGCCCGGCCCCAGCGGCGCCTGAACCTGCAAGAAGGTGCCAATGACGTGGTCTTCAGTGTGACCACCCAGTACCAGGGCACCTGCCGCTGCAGGGCCACCATCTATCTGTGGAAGTGGGACGACAAGGTGGTCATCTCGGACATCGACGGGACCATTACCAAGTGAGGCCTGGTTGGCCAGGGGAGAGAGGGAGGGCCTGGGACTGGCCTCCTCTGTGCTGGGGGAAGGGGGGGTGTCAAGAAAGGCCCCCCTCCTCCCCCCCGGTGCACTGTCCTGGGGCCTGGGGGTGGTGGGACGTGAGGGCTACATGGGGCTGCCTCAGAGTGACCCCCCTTCTGTGGCTGTAGGTCGGACGCTCTGGGCCATATTCTGCCCCAGCTGGGGAAAGACTGGACACACCAGGGCATCACCAGTCTCTACCACAAAATCCACCTGTGAGTGCCTGGGCTGGGGCAGGGCCCCAGGGAGGGAATGACAGGATGTCTGAGGCCACCACAGCCCTTGCCCCTGGAAGCCAGGCTTGGGGACCCATGAGGGAAGAAACCCCGGGCATGTCCCTGGATGGTCCTCTGTTCTCCCATGAAACACTTGTCCCCTGTCATCTGGCCTCTGAGTCTAACCGCTGGTCTTCATGCTGCAGGAGAGGCCTACAGACCTGCTCAAACCTTTGTCCGTGCTGGTCCGCCTGGGCCTCAGGACACTGTCCGTGCCCCTCCTCCCTGGGACAGCTACGGCGGGCACCTCTCCCTGATGTTCTCCCTAAGTCCCCTCCCTGCAAAGGCCTCTGGGTTTGAAGGCCAGAGCCCCGGGCTTGGGCTGAGCTGGCTGAAGCCAAGGAATGGCTAGTCTCTGATGGCTCTGGGCCACTCCTATCCCCCACCTCCAGAAACGGGTACAAGTTCCTGTACTGCTCGGCACGGGCCATTGGCATGGCTGACCTCACCAAGAACTACCTACAGTGGGTGAGCGAGCGGGGCTGCAGCCTCCCCAAGGGCCCCATCCTGCTCTCTCCCAGCAGCCTCTTCTCTGCCCTCCACAGGTAACCACCCCTACGAGATACAAGCCCAGGGGTCCTTGCAGGGAGTGACAGGCTCGCTGCAGGCTCAGGCCAGGCCAGCATCCGCCCTTGCTTGGGTGTCAGTTGAGTCCCACCCCGTGTCACCTGACCCTGCCGTCCTCTGATGGCTGCCCCTCCTCGGTTCCTTCTCCTGCCCATGGCCCCGGCTGCCCCAGGGAGGTGATTGAGAAGAAACCAGAGGTGTTCAAAATTGCCTGCCTGAGTGACATCCGGCAACTGTTCCTGCCCAACGAACAGCCCTTCTATGCTGCCTTTGGGAACAGGCCCAACGTGAGTGTGTCCCCTCCCCACGGGCCGGGCCACCTCCTCCCTGTCTCCCAGCCCATTAGCCCCTCCTTGTCTCCCATAGGATGTCACTGCCTACCAGCAGGTGGGCCTCCCTGAATCTCGAATCTTCACAGTCAACCCCCGGGGAGAGCTCATCCAGGAGCTCATGAAGAACCACAAATCCACGTGAGGCCAAACCCTGTCATGGGTCCCCCACCCCTCCCAAGTCCCCATGCCCCAGCCTCTCCCTGGGCCTCAGTTCCACCCAGGTCTCCCGGGCGGGATGCAGTCTCCTCTGCCTGATGTGGGGGCTGGGGCCTTGTGGCCGCTCAGGCTCTCGGTGCTGACCCTGTCCTGCCCACAGGTACGAGCGGCTGGGCGAGGTGGTTGAGCTCCTCTTCCCACCTGTGGCCCGTGGCCCCAGCGCAGACCTGGCCAGCCCTGAATACAGCAACTTCTGCTACTGGCGGGAGCCACTGGTTACTGTGGACCTCGATGCCCTGGCCTGAACCGGCCCCAGCTGCCCCCTCCTCCCTGGCCAGGCCCCAGAGCTGACTGGGTGTTCCCAGGGAATGGGAAGTTGCAAGCTGGCTGCCACGGGGTGGTCCACTGAAGGGGAGGAGGGGGCTGAGGGCTGATTGGCAGCCACAGAGACCCTCCCTCCTCCCTGTCCCCTCTCCTGCCTTCTCCAGCTGATCCGAAGGAGGTGGGGCAGCCGCTCCAGGCCTCAGCAGGGCTCTGCCCTGTAGCAGTGAAATGATGATCACCTGGGCCCTTGCAGGATTCTCTGTGCCCTTGACATCCCTGTCCCTGTCCCCCTGGTACAATGCCTCAACTCCTGACAGCACAGAGAGGAGAGGGAGCCCTGTGAGGCTTGAGACCTGCCCGCACAGGAGAGGGCTGGCAGCAGCAGGGGGGAGTGCTTGAGCAGCATCTGGGCAGCATGGACCAAACCCTCTGAAGCCAGACCCTTCCATAACCCTGGCCCCTTCCCACAGCTCTTGCGCCAGACCTCACTGCTCTCCCTTGTGCCCCAGGATCTCAGCACACCCCAACTCTGGGTGCTCAAACATCAAGGAACAGGGATCCCAGGGCAGTGCAAGGGCGGAGGGAGTGTGGCTCCCCCGGGCCTCGCCCATACCCAGCTGCTTCTCCTGTTCCTCTGAGCACCTCCCCTGAGGACACAGCCCCAAACCCTGCCAGCGCAGGTGGCGGTGACCTGCCCACCCTCCCTAGACCTTGCCGTCAATTCGGCGCCCTCACAGCTGCTGAGCAAGCTCTTGCCTGAGGGGCTGTAGGAAGCGGGGCTGGCAGCCCCCTGCAGCCTTCCAGCCTACCGCCCTTGGGGAAGAAAATACCTTTAGACGGGCTAAAAGCTTTAATCCAGGCCTGCCCTCTCCCAGCAGCACCACAGTGGAGGGAAGAAACCAGAAGGCAGGGCTATAGAGACCTGGAACATAGCACAGGAAGGCCTGTGCTGCTGAGGGGAAACTGAGGCCAGGAGCCTCAGCAGAGATGGGCATCAGGGTCTCTGGGAACTCTGCAGGCCAGATGAACACTGTGTTTTCAGGTTGTCGGACCCGAGTTTCTCACCACTTAGCAAACACCCAGCCGGGGCCGGGGTTGTGCTAGGATGCTGGAAACTAGGCCTGGAGCCCTTTTTCTCCCCTGGCTTCCTGTTCAGAGTCTGACCTCACTTAGGCCATGACATCTACTCTCTGGAGAGATTCCCTAACCTGGGGGGTGGGTGGGCAGGATTTCCCCCCAGATGGAAAGGAGACGAGGGTGTGGGGACCAGAGGCCCTGAAGCATCTTTGGGAAAGAGAAGGGAAAGGATAAATTGAGGTGGGTCTCTGAACAGAAGGTCTGGACCCTGTCCTTCTCTCAGGGAATCTACAGCTGCCTAAGTAAGCCCTCACCTGAGGGGAGGGTCGAAAGAAATAAAAAAAACTCTCAGCTGAGTCTTTGTGTTTCTGCTCTGTCCGAAAGGACAGGGGGAGCTGGAAACCTCTGGTCCTTGGTTCAGAAACTATCCACAAAGCTGCCAGGTGGGAGGACAGTGCCCGTGGCCACCACCTTCCCGCAGACACTGGGCCCTGACGGCTAGGGAGGGAAGTCAAGGAGACAAGAGAACCAGAAGCTTCCACAGGCTGGGGGCTGCTGCCCCAGGACAAGGGGAGGTGTAGACAGGTGACTGGGCCTGTGCGTCTTCATCCAGATGCTGCTCCCTGGTGTGTCTGCAGAAGAGCAATGTGCACGCTGCATTGTGAGGTCACTCAGGCCCGCCCTGGCCTTTAGGCATGATGTCCTTGCCTTGACCATGATCCTGAAGTGTCCAGTTGATACGGCACTGAGTGTTGATTTTCGTGGTCGGGACAGTCCCATGGAGCTGGACCAAGGCTATTCCTTCCGTGGCCTCTGAAGTGGCATCCCCGTTGGCCCGGGGAGGCTGGGAGGCACTGCTGGGTGAGGCTGGGCTCTGGAGTGGCATCCCCAGTGTTGGCGGCATCTGGGGTTTGGTCCCGTCTGGCCCGCCTAGTCGGCTGGCGGGGGCCGCGCCTGCTCGGCCAGCTGGGCCCGGCAGTCCAGGAGGTCATCCCGGAGGCGGGCGATGTCCTGTGCGTGTTGAGCCAGCGTGCGATTCAGCTGGTCCACGTAGCCCCACAGGCCCTCTGTGGGCCTGAGCGACTCAGTGGGCAGGTGGTCCAGGCCAGCAGCCAGTCGGCCCAGCCTCCCACACGCACCCTCCACTTGAGCCACCCTCCGGTCAAAGTGGCCCACCACTTGCTGCAGTTCCTGGGCTGTGTCCTGGCAGCGGCTCAGCCCGCCGGCCACATCGGCCACACCGGCCTTGAGTCGCTCCAGCTCCCCCCTCAGGCCCAGGACCTGCCTGTGGCCAGCCTGAAGCCGAGACCCCTGGCTGCTGACCTGTTCCTGGATGGCGTGAACCTCAGCCTCCACCTTGCGTTCGCGCTCGCCCAGGGATGAGTTGGCAGCCAAGAAGGCATCGGAGTACTGGCTGACGGAGTCGCTGAGGCCCGTGAGTGACTTGCTCACGGAGTTCAGGTTGACCTTGAGCAGGGTGATCTCGCCTTGAAGTGAGCTGCCCGTCGCTTCTGTCAGCTGCTCCTGGACCCCGGCCACAGTGCCATTGAGCTGCTGGAGCAGGGCGGCGTGGCTGGCCACCTGGCGGAGGAGAGCCTCACTCCGGCTCTGCCAGGCCTTCACCTCTGCCGCCAGGTTGTCCAGGACGGCTGAGGTGGTGCTGGGGGTGCATGAGGTCTCCAGGGAGACCAGCCGTTGTTCCAAGACGGCCAGCTCCGTCTGCACCAGGGGCCGGGCCGACCTGCCTGGGGGGGCGCCCTCGTGGCTTAGCTCCCCCGCCAGTGTCACCAGGCGCTCCTCGAGGCTCTGCACTCGCTCTTCCAGCGTGGTCCTGAAGCTGCCGGCCTCCCACCCACCCTCCTCCATCCCCAGGCAGCAGCCCCTCACTCCGCCCTCTGTCCCGTTGAGGGTCTCCAGGCCCTCCAGCAGCCCGTCCACACCCCCGTCCAGCATGGCAGCAGACAGCCGCTCGAGCTCATCCCTGGTGAGGGGGCCATGGCCCCGCTGGGCCTCGGTGACTGCCTGTAGGTTCCTCTCGAGGTTGTCCACGCGGGCGCTGATCAAGGGCAGCCGGCTGCAGCAGCTGCTCCCACCAGCCATGCTCAGGCCCTGCAGCCTGGTCCCGAGCAGGGCCAGCTCCCTGCGCAGGGCCAGCTCCCGGCCATCCAGGCTCTGGTGCAGCCGCTGGCTGGCCGCCTGGCCCTCCTCACACTGCTGCCGCACCTCCTGCACCCGCAGGTCGCAGGTGCTCTGGACGCCTTGCAGCTTCTGCTCGAAGCCATCCAGCAGGCTCCCCCAAAGCCGGTGCAGCCGTCGGTCCACGTACTCGTCCAGCAGCGCCAGCGAGGTGAGCGGAGACGGACGCACCTCCCGCAGCCGCTGCAGGTGAGCCTCGTGGCCGAGGGCCAACCCGTGCACCTCGTCCAGCAGCTGCACCTTGGTCCGCAGCGTGTTGCTCACCTCCGTCACCTTGCTCAAGATCTCGTCAAGGGGAGGGGTGAGTGGCCCTCTAGCTCTGTCTCCGGGCTTCATGAACCCCTCGGAGATGACCCCGAAGCCCACAGGGGCGGCAGGAGCCCTTGGGCTGCCAGTCATCCTGTTGGGGTCCTCATGGCTGGCCACCAGGCCGCTGAGGGTACCATATGCTTGTACCAGGCTCTGGACATCACCCTCCAGGCGTTCCAGCCGCTCACCGAACAGCCCTGGGCCTTTCCTTCCTGGGAAAGAGGAGGAGAGAACCCTAGGGGCATCACTGGCCTGCCTCCCTCCACCTGTCCTGTTGCCAGGCTACCCGGGAGAGTTTCTGTTCTAAGCTGACATTCCCACTGAGCATATAGCTCTCTCAGCTTCGGGAGGAGTCTGTGAGCTTTGCCTCAAGCCCAGCGTGAGATGCACCCTCCCCAGCCCTGCCAGAGCTCAGCCCGCCTGCGTCAGGCCCCTCTCCACCGCCCCCAGGAAACCTGATCACCTGGTAGGGTCTCCATGGGCAGACTCACCATAGGGGCTGGGGGCCGCTCTGCTAGAAGAAGGGGGCCGGGGCCCTGGGCCTAGCTGCCCTGAGGGAATCTGGGGCTCAGGCTCTGGCTGGGCTGGGGTGGCCCCGAGGTCGGTCAGGTGCTCGGGACAGCCTTCTCCAGTGAGGCCAGGGCAGCACCGCCAGGCGAGGTCCGTCACTGTCTTGTAGCCGACCTTGTATCTGGGTCTGAGCACTGTGCGGTACCTGGGCCAGAGAGGGGGAGAGGGCACGGCCCTGTACTTGCGGACTGAGGCTCCTTTCTCCCAGTGGAAGATCTGGATTCTCTGCCCCCCTCCACTCGCCGGCAGAGTTTTTCCTTTTTCTGTGCATAAGGTGACAGAGTGGTGGGGTGGAGGCAGGCCTTGCAGAGGGTCAGAGAAGGGGTAAGGAGCAGGTGCAGGGGAAGCCCTACGCCATCCGGTTTGCTTGGGGAGAACACTAGCAGGGATTTAGCCCCAGTGTCCCCAAGGCCAGTTTGGACCACCTTTAGCTCATGCTGCCATCAGAAATTCCACTCTGGCTTTGGCGGTACCTGGAAGAATCCTGACACAACCTCAGCCCTTCCCTTTGGGTGTGTGAGGGGGTGCTGCCCAGGAACCAGGGTGGGTAGCCCTTCTCAGTGCGCTGGGGCCACCCTTGGCTCCCATCGGTCCCCTTAGTTCTCTCTACCCCTTCCTAGCCTACTCTGGGAACTCAGCTCTGGCCACCCAGGCCGGTGGACGGCACCTCTGATCTGAGCACAGAAGGGAAGGCCCAGCGGTGCAGGGCAGGCCTGGCCAGGCCCGCTCCCTCCCCTGCTCAGCCATGTACCTGTTCACCCACTGACACACTAGAACAAATGGGATTGTTTTCAGACATGCGTTTGAACCTCTCCAAGTACAGACCTGTGCATCACACTTGTGCACCATCCCATATACCCTCTACAGCCCCGTCCGTCTGACCTAAGCCCCGCCATTGGCCTGCCTTCTCCACAGTCACCGCAGCCCTCCCTGGGTCTTCCCAGGACCCCTTTGGCGTCCACTGTTGTCAGTGTGACCCTCTGCCCTCTCTGTTCACTTTCAACCCTCTTTGCCTCTGCTGCTTCTTCCTTGCCTCGTTCTGTGTGTCTTCAGGGAACCCTCCCTTGGCCCCTCCGTGGGCCCTAAACTGAACCTGCCATGTCTCCTCCCTGGCCTTCTCCAGCCAGCCTGCCTGCGAGCTGGGGTAATAGGCTCTTTGGAGTCCAAGGAGTTCCATCCCCTTGTGGTGCTGGCTGTTGCCCTGGGAGAGAAGCAGGCCTGGGGCTTGTGCCCAGCAGTCCTGAGTGGGTGGGATAGGGGTGCACTCACGTGACTGTCCCAGGGCACTTAGGCCCCCATCCACACTGTCGGTACTCGGCCTTCACGTAGCTGTCTGCTCCCTCCTGTAGGACACAGGTCACATTCCTGTGCACCACGTAGGCGCAGAGGGCCCTGCAAGGGAGAAGGGGCGGCATCCTTGGAATATCTGGCCTTGGGAGGAGCCTATACCTGCCTTCCCCATCTGTGGGCCTCCCCAGGGGACCAGATCCCCATCTCTCTTCTGTCCCTTCTCCTTGTTCCTGGGAGACCACACTTCCCATCCTTCCTCCCCTGACTCCTTGGGAAATGGATGCCGCCTTGTTTCCAGGCCCCCACCCCACCCCCCCAACCCTTGGCTCCTGGTTTCTCACTCTCTGATCACTTCTTGTACTGCCTTCTCCAGGAAGCTTGCTTTGATGTGGCAAGCCTGCTGAATGTCAGCTATGGGCGGAGCACTCTCCTACAGTACAATTCAGCCAGCACCCCAGGTAGAGCCCCTAACTCACCTGACTGGGGCCAATTCCCAAACCACTGGCTACTGAAGACCAGAAGCTGAGGCCTCCGCGAGGCAAGAGCCACCCTCACAGACCACAAGGAGTGGTCTGGGGAGGTGGCTGCCTGGCATAAGCCAGCCACCTGTGGCATGCTATTGGGCTCTGGAGCCACAACGAGGGCCCAGGACCCAGGCGCCCCCACCAGTTCTGTGGCCCAAACCCGCTGGGATTCCCCAGCGGTGGCTGGGGTCAGGCGGACCGCGGGAGGGGGCGGGCTGCAGGGCTCTGGGCTCCATCTCCTACCTGGCGGGGCAGGGGAGAAAAGGGGGGGCCGCGCGGGGGACATGCATGGGAGAGGCCCGCGTGTGCCTCGCGCCGACGGCCCTCCCTCCTCTCCCTCCACCTGGTCCGCTGCGCCGGGAGTTTGCACACAGCGCAGCTGGAAAATGTTACTTCGCTGGAAAGGTTTCCGCGGGCACTGCCAGGTCCCAGCCGCCACGCCAGGCCCCCTCGGCTTATTTTTCTTCGCCAGCCCCGCAGCCTCCCGGAGCGTGGGGCGCCCGCCCGGGCCGGGACTCGGCCTCGGGTGCCCGGCGCGTCCCCCCGGTCTCCCGCGCGCGGTCGGGGCAGGTGGGAGCGCCGCCCGGGCCCCATCCCTCCCGGCTTCCCGCCCGGGCGCGGCCCGCGCTTACTTGTGCGGCCCCGGGCGCAGCCGCGGGCGCCATCCCGTCGTGTAGAGGTTGTAGCGGGGGGCACCGGGCGGCGCGGGCCGCGCGACGAGCGGGGTGCCCTTGGCCTGCGCCCCCGAGAGCAGCGCCGCGACGGCGCACAGCCACACCGGCAGGCGGCGGCCCATCGCGGCCCGCGGCTCTCTCCACCTGGCCCCGCGCGGGGCCCCCGCCCGGCGTCCGCCCGCCGCGCCGCCCCGCCGCTCGCCCTCCCGCCGGGGTCCCGCCGCCGCTCGCGGCCCCCGGAGCTCGCTGGCCCGGCCGCCTGGCGCTTCGCAGCGGCTGCGTCCCGCCGAGTGGCCCGCGCTGCTCGCCGCTGGGGCCGCGGAGGGGAGGCGGGAGGCGGGCTCTGCGCGGATTAGCATAAACTTGGGGCCGCGTCGCTCGCCTCAGCCGGCCCCCTCTCGGCCGCCAGCCCCCCGCCCCAGCTCCGAGCCGACGCCCGAGGGGCCGCCTGCAAGCGAGAGGTGAAGGAGGGAGCAGCCCCGGGGTGGCAGGGGCGCAGGCCGTCGCGCCCTGGGAGGCCCCCAAACACACCCATTCACCACGACCGCCCGCGTGCGCGGCGGCGAAGCGGAGCCAGACCCCTGGGGCGGGCCGCGACGCGGCGCTCCCGGGGAACGGCCCACCCGCGGGGCACACGGCTCTTAGGAGCCCTGGCGTGCGGGGAGACCGAGGCCCAGGCTCTGCAGCTGAGATGACCCCGTTTGGGGGCGCAGCGGCAACACCTCCGCAGCCACCGCTTTGGAAATAGGCCCCAGAAGGTCCCTGTTGGCTAGCTGTGCCTCCTCACACCGTCACTGTCTGGAGGTGACCGGGACAACTGGTAACTAACTGCTGACCCCTCCGCGGCATCTTCAACTAACGCTCTGCTGCCCAGTGTGGCCAGGCCGTCCCTCTGGCTCCCTGCTAAGGTCCGCGTTTTCTCTGCCTCTCTCAGGTGTGGGCTGCCCGGAGCCCCAAGACACCCAGCACCTCTCCAGCCAAGCAGCAGAGGCTCTGCTTCTCTCTGTGCAACTAAAGCTCTGGGCTAGCTGGGCCACTGCCCTGGCTCATTCTTAGCCCCCGGGGGCAACGACAGCCTTCAGGTCTTTCTCACAAGGAATGCTGCTAAGGTGGGCTTCAGCCTATTTCCCTTCTGAGACTGACTCTCCGAGCCTGAGAGTTGGCCTTTACAGCCGTTCTCATTCAAGGTCATCTTGTTGACTTTCTAACCTGCAAAGAGCTTCTTGAATCCCGATTCTTTCATCCGCAGGGTGGCGTTTCTTCGTGGCTTTGTCGGGTGGGCACAGGTGACCGCCCCGCTCCGTCTTTACCCAAGTAGCTGACTGGAGTGTGGAAGCCACAGAACTGGGAGGCGCGTACCCGGAGAGACCTTCCTCCAACCCAAGATGTGAACCCACACCCTCTGGGTAAAGTGACGATGGAAGGGTGTAAATGGGGCACAGCTTGGAGACTCACATCTGTGCCACCTGCCCATTCCCAGCCAGAGTGGCTCATGGGTCCCTGGTGGGGGAAGCAGACCCCTGAGCACAGCGGGCTGGTTGTTGCCTTGTTTAGGCTTTGGGACACACGCGGAGGGGACCCATCTTCCAGGTGGGGGATTTCCTGGTGTATTTGTTTCCTAGGGCTGCTGTAACAAATGATCACAAACTTGGTGCTTGAAACAACAGAAATTTACTCTCCCACAATCCTGGAGTCTAGAAGTCTGAAATCAAGGGGTCAGCAGGGCCACGTTCCCTCCAGGCTCTCAGGAAGAATCCTTTGTGTCTTCCAGCGGCCACAGGCGCCCCTTGGCTAGGAGCTGCCTCATCGCACTGTCTGCTTTGTCTTCACGTGGTCCTCTGACTTGTGTGTCTACAGGGGTCTCTACGGGGCCTTTGTCTCTGTGGCTCTGTGTCCTCTCCTCTTCTTATAAGGACACCGGTCATTGAATTTAGGGCCCAATCTAAGCCAGTCTGACCTCATCTTAATTCATTACATCTGCAAAGACCCTTTCTCCAAGGAAGGTCAGTCACATTGTAAGATTCAAGGCAGACGTGAATTTGGGGGGAATACTATTCAGTCCACAACAGGGTCCCTGAGGGCTGGTGAAGGGACAGACCCTGGCGTGCTGTAGCCATAGTTATGTGGGACTAATGGGAAGGCTAAACAAGGGAGTTTGCCAGAGGAGAGTAGGGCTGCGTCTAGGGGCTATGGTGCTCTGGGAGAGGTGTGGGAGGAGCCTTTTGGTAATTGGCTTCCCCTGTCTGCTTCCAATGACCCACCTCCCTTGAGCTAACACCAATGGGTTTCTGATGCTTGTAAAGGATGTCGAAGACAGGCTTTCATCCTCTGCCACAATTTCACTGAATGTGCTTTTATATTCTCCGGCCTTTAACAGAGAAGTCCATCTGCTGGGGGCAGGATACATGGTATCCATAACATGCTCTTGACCTTGTAACCACTGCTTAGAAAGTGAGAGACATCTGGTGGGACGTGAACTGAGCTGGGCTCCTCACCCCGGGGCTGGGTTCTGACTGCCTGGCAGCACTGCCCGGGAAGTTCTGCAAGAACCCGCCCCCCTGCACGCCCCCCCACCCCGACACTACAGAAGCTGTGGTCCTTTGCCAAGGGGCCCCAGCCCTGCCTCTCACTCCCTACCCAGCCCAGATGTGGGGCCCACGACTCAGAGGGAGGAGGCTGGACCCCGTCTGAACTTGGAAAAGTCCACATAATGGGGGGGCTAAAAGGACAGTTTGGCCCCACTTCCCCCCTTCCCAGGTGGCTGACATCAAAAACCCTCTTTAACTGGAACAGTTTCGGGAGCCAGCCCTGGGGCCGCATCCTGGGGGAGGCGGGTTGAGGGGAGGACAGCGGCAGAGTTGATGCTCAGGGTCTTGGCGGGATCCAGTCCCGCCAGAGGCTGGGGTCTCCCCCGCAGATGATGAGGCCACTTTGCATCTGCCAGACAGGAAACCTAGGGAAGGCGGAGACAGCGGCGGGAGGCAGTCCGGTCCCCAGCCTCCCCTGCCCCCGCCCCAACTCAGCCTGGAGTCTCTCTACACCTGGATGGAGGCGGGCTGAGGGGCCACACACAGGATCCCAATTTCTATTCACGGGGACGTGCATGCCCATGTGCAGACACATTCCGTCTGTCTGTCTCTCTCTCACACACACACCCCACTTCCATACACACACAGACAGAAACATACTTTCCCAGTCTTCACTGGCCCTTGGTGACAGATGAGCCACCTCGATCTTCAGGAATGACGGAGGATGCCATCAGGTAGGCAAGATAACCCTGGACAGGGATGAGTGTAGCCTTGCATTTAGGGACCCCCCCCCACTGTGGCCCAGTGGGTGAACGGGAGTGGGGACCTCCGCCAGACACTGTAGCCTCCCTCCTTACTCTGTGAGCTTTCTAGGGCAGAGGGGGAGAACTGGTGTCTGGGGGTAGAGAAGATGGGAGAGTGGGTCGCTGGCAGTGGCAGAGATGCGGGCTTTCCTGGTGGTAAGGCCCCACGGGACTCAGGTGCTTGGCATTCCGCCCACCTGGAACAACCCTTCCGCACCTCCGTGCATTTCTCTGAGGCCACGAAGTTTCCTCTCCCCTCTCCAGGCTCCTTCTACCCCACGCAGGGTGTTCTCCCTACTTTATCCAGGCCCACCACATGAGATCATTGAGAGCCTCACCACGCTTTATGGAATGTAGTTCCCCTAAAAGAGACAGGAATAGAAAGCACTGGAATGACCCATTTTCTGGCACAAGCCCTTCTCACCACAGATGAGCCTCCTGCGACTGGGAGAGGCATGCCTCACCCCGCAGGCAACTGGTGGGGCCACCAGCCCTAGGATAAGGCCTCCTGACTCCATCAGTCCTTTGTCCCTGCCCACCACCCCACCCCATCTCCTTTCTTCTGAGTGTGCACAGCCTCCCTACCAGGGGCCACCTTTGGAAGTTCTGTGTAGCAAGGATCTTTCCCTGGGGCTCACTCTCTCCCCAACATAAACACCAGCATGCTCAAAGCCCAGTTGGTGTTTTGATTACACCCACACCATCAAAAACAGTTACTGTCAAGCCCATACGTGTTTCTCGGGCAGGGGTTTGGAGTGACCCCTTCCAGCAAGGCAGAAGCAGAGCTTCTCCAGGCCCCCGGGGGGTGGGTAGATGTGGGTCCTCCAGGTGAGGGCCTGGGAGAGACGCCAGAGATCATGGAAATTGGACTCTACAAAGCCCGGATGCACTTCTACTGAGTGAGAGTTGCTTAGAAGCAACTTAAAAATTGTACTAATGGGGCCTCAATGCGGACACATGCAAACCAGATGCGATCGTTATGCAAATTATATGCAAAACACATGCATGGGCCTCCCAACTATTGCAAATACCAGATGCAGCCCCCAGGGACCGTGACTTTAGCTGAGCCCTGTTGTGGGGCACAGAGATGGCCCTGGATGTGCCAGTCTCTTATGGTGGGCAGGAAGGGCTTAGCTCCAAGGCCGTTCACACGTTGGGGGAAGAAACCAGGCAGGGAGTCACTCAGATCTGGGTTTCAATCCCAGCTCCTCTGCTCATGAGTTGCTTGACCTTCGTGGAGTCACTTTACCCCTTTGAGCCTCTGTCTTCCCATCTGTAAAATGGTAACTCTGAGGACTAAATGGGAACATTGGTTAAAGCTCCCATCTGCAAGGTCGGGCATCTACGGGACCCTTAGTGAGGGGGTAGGACTCGGAGTCCCTCCCTGGGTAGAGGGTGGGTGTCTGGACTTCTTTCTACTCACTGAAATCGAGACTGCCATGGGCAGGACTGCCTCCAGGGTCAGCAGGGCAGCTGTGGGCTTAGGGTAGGTCAGTGCAGGATGGGCCAAGAACCCACATAGTTTATATCTGTCAGAGGTCCCACTTGACCAGGGGGTATGGCAGATGCTGTTGGTACCCTGCCAGACCTCCTTTACCCAGCCTGTGCATCCAGCATCTTCCCCCTGTGGGAGTGACAACTGCAAATGCTCATGACCACCCCTCCTGCAAATTGCCCCTGGCTGAGGACAGCCATCTCCCAGGAAAGTTACACACCCTCCCCACTCAGAGCCAATGATGGGCTATACAAGGACACAGAAGCCTGGTCTCCTCACCTCAGGGGGACAGCTCTGCAGCACAGTCAGGTTCCAGAGCCCCCTGGCTCAGGCCACATCCAGATGCCCCCTGAGATCACATTCTTGCTTTGCTCGTCCCCTCCTCTTTCCTCTGCCCCCCCACCCCGCCCCATGTGTGTCCCCTGAGAGCCCTCCCTAGTAAATTGCATGGTCCTGAATCCCTGTCTCCAGCTCTGCTGCTCGGGAACCTGACTCAAGACAGGAGACAGACCCGCAAACAGAGAAGAATGATGCACGTGATACTGTTTATGGTCCAGGAGCCTCAGGAGGTATGGGGTCTTGAGGCCCAGGGAGATGTGTCTGGGGTGGGGAGAAAGGGTCAGAGATGTTTCCCCAATCAAGCAACACTGTAGCTCACCTGTGGGGAGAAAGCATCCCAAGTGGTAGGCATGGTCTGCATGGGGCATCGAGGCAGGAGACGGCCTGGTGTGCTTGGGGAATACCACGAGCTCTGGATCAGGGGTGGGGTGCAGGCCCCACGAAAGGTTAGCAGGGGCCAGACAAGAGGAGCCTTGGATACTCCAGTGAAGGCTCTGGACTTAACACCAAGGTAACAACACACAACGAATAGTCTTGAAAAATGTCCCCTAGCTGCTGCTGCTCCACAGAGCGGGCCCTGGAGGCCGGGTGCCAGGGAGGCCGTGGCTGCAACCGTTAGCCACAAGGCTGACAAGGATCCGAGGCGGATGGCAGGGGTGGATTCCAGAAGCTTTCAGGACAGAAAGCTGACCCGCCCTGATGGCCGATTTGGGGGCCATGTGTGTGGGAAGGGTTTAGAAGGTCCCAGGCAGAGGGGAGACCAGACATCAGGCCTGGGGCAGGGATGACCGTGTGTGGGCAAGTGTGGGGGAGGGGGCTTCACGAGCTGTCCAGGACAGGGGTCTGCATCCCCTGTGCCTGCTCCAAGGCAGCCAGTCAGGCAGAGCCTTGACGGGGAGGCCTCCGTGCCGGCAGGTGCTAACATGAGTGGTGGCACAGCCGGGGGGTTCCAGGGGAGGCTGGGAGCTGCTCCCTGCAAGGGTCGGGGGCCCATAGGGCCCTGGAAAGGGCTCACCCTGCTGTCCTCTGGCTCTTCTATTCATAAGCACAGGAGTAAAAACCACACAGGATTACGAGCTGGTAACAGAGGAGGCAGGCATGCGATGGGCCCGGGGAAGGGGGTCACCCTGCACCCGGGCGGGGGCCAGGGGTGGGGAGGCAGGTCGTTGCCATGGCAAACTCATGCTTGGATAGGCAGAACCTGACCTCCACCCAGACAATGTCCTTATCTCAGACCTGCTCTGCCTTAATTCCTTAAATCTCTGGGACATTTGCAGGTTACCGCTCGGTGCTAGAAGCACGGGCAGGTGGGTCCCAGGCTGTGCTCAAGGCACCCAAGACCGGGGGGTGGGGGGCTGGGGTGGGAACACAGAGGTGGCTGCAAGTTGGTAGAAGTCCCAGGAGGGGGTCAGGAAAGGGGCCTGGGGAGGGGGGCAAGGAGACTGAGGGGTATTTGTGGGGTGGGGAAGGCCAGTGTGTAGGCTGACTGGGGAGGTGTGCACAGAGATGCTTAGACTTCAGGCCCCGTGAGTCTACTCACCCGCCAGTTCCTACACAGCCCTGTCACTGTCTCTGAGTAGAGCCCCCCTTCCGACAGACAGTCGCTGAGGTGGGGGACGCCTCCTGTTTCTGTTTGCTGAATGGTGAACTGTAGGTTTTAGTCACTCTAGAGCCACGAGGAGGATACACTGGGGAGGCTGGTGCAGGAAACAAGGCAAGAGATGGCTGGTGAGGAGAGAGGGATGCATTTGGAAGAAGGGCTGCCAGGCTTTCATGGGCTGGCTAGAAGGATGGGTCAGGGCCAAGGTCACAGTGTGGACTCACACCCCGGCAGGGTCCCACGCCTGTCTCCCCGCCCATCTCACACTTGGTGCAAGGCCATATATCTGGCATCTATTCAGAGGGCTCCCTGCCATAGCCTGAGTACTCTGATTCCCCAGAGCAGCCCACCCACTTGCTCTTGCCACCCACAAGGGGACCCATGGGGTCTTCCCCAGCTGAGCCTCTGCAGCCAGGGACTCCCACATTCCTGGCTACACTGGCGTTGGCCTCAGTTCCTTTGGGAAAGGGCAGGCAGGAGGCTCCCATGGTGTGACTTTATCCCTCCTTCCCTCACCCCCCCCCCAGGGCTGTGCTGGGAGGAGGGCAACCTCCACCCCCACTGTGCCATCCCAGTGCCTATCACTGTCCCCTGAATGCATCTGCAATCCCAGCTCCTCTTTCCCTCACGCTTCCTCCTCCTGTGTCTCTGTCTGGCCAAGGGCCCCATTGTCCCTTCAGCTACCTCGTGGAGTGCCTGGGTGGATGATGGGGAGGGTGGGGGCCAAGGAAAGGGGCCTTAGTTCTGGTTAGGAGGCTGCGCTGGTGCCTGGGGGCTGGTAGGGACTGATGCCATGGAGGCGAAGACGGAAGTGAGTGGAAAGTGTCCAGAAACATTAGGAGAACGGGGAAACCCTGGTGGCTTTCGAGGGGCTACAGGATGCCTCTAGGTTTCCAGTGTGGGGTGGTCCTTTGTGCAGAGACAAGGAAAGACGGGAGGCACAAGTTTGGAGGGAAGCCATGCCGAATTGGAGGTGCCTGCAGATACCCTGGAGGAGACGGATTGTCCATGATATGCATGTAGTTGGGGTGTCCCATTTGTCCACAGCCCTTTCTCAGCTTGGGGAGCTGGGACGTGCTCGGTGGGCCCTCGAGGGCAAGGTCAGGAGGTCTGCCCCACACATACCACTCCACTGGGGTCTAAGGGTTCCTACCAGAGCCACAGGGAAGGGGCCGACTCGTGGTACCTGTCGCCTCTTTCCTCCCAGAGGCCCAGGTTGTCTGGGTAGCTGGCGGAGGCCCTGAGTGCCCCTGCTGCCCCTTGTCCCCCCACCAGGCACCTCCCAGACAGCTGCTCCACCACCAACCCCCCTTTCAGCTGCGGGTCCTGGCAGGTCCTCATCCTTCCTCCTCTCTCCCTGGTCTCTCCAGGCTTCCTGCCCAGGGGCCTTCCCCCTCTCCTCCCCCAAACCTCCTCCTCCTTTTCCCATAATTAGGAAGAGCCTCAATAGGGCCTACTGTATCTGGGACTCAAGTTGGCAGCAAGAGAAAAAGTCCTTTTCCTCACCTTGAGAGCTCGGACTTTAGACATCCCAGGGCCCGGCACGTGGCACTCCCAGGAAGAGGTGGGAGATGTCTACATTCTGCCCTGGACGGGGGTCACGCTCCCCAGAATGGACTGAATGACTCTTAACCCAGGGGGGCAATAAAGACCAAAAAAGAAGTTTTTGTGCCGAAAACAAATGGGAGTTTCAAAACCTGCCCTGTCTGGTTTACCTGAATTTAGAGAGAAGTTAATTCATTGGCCAAAGCCAAGGCCATGGGAACGAAGAGGTATCCCAAGGAGTTTGTGTGGTGTAGAAAGGAAGCTGGGGACATTAAGGCGAGAACTAAGGAAGAAGAGGCAGTGAAGGAGAGCAGAAAGATGTGCTCAGAAGAGCAGCAGGGCTGGGTGGAGGGGGGCGGGCGGAGGGGGCAGAGGGTGGGGGAGGGGGAGAGAGACTCCAGCCAAGACAAG